>NW_007247207.1:210336-264349 GCF_000164805.1 Carlito syrichta
AGGGTTAGGTGTACAATTACATTTCATTCAGGCACCCTGTTGGTAAGAGGTGTTTTCCCAGCCCCAGACAGATATTTGCTACTGTTAATCCCATCCCCCTCCCCCGCCTATAGTTTCCCAGTACCGTCAGTCATTCAATAGAATGCAGAAAAAACTCTAAAGAGCTCGTTAGAAATGCACATCCTCAAACTTCGCTCCAGACCTGCTGAATCAGAAACTCCAGTTGACTCTGATAATGCACATTAAAGTTTGAGAAACATAGCTCTAAGCTCTCCTTGCATTTTTCAGAGAATAAAACTGATATCCTAAAAAGAGATGTGTCTTTCCTGAAAGACTAGAAAATGTGTTCCTGTTGGAGCAGGACCCAAATCGAGCTCAACTGACCACCTAAATCATAACAATGACAACAATAGCTAACAGAGAATAAACTCTTCTTAGTGGTAGGCACTGAGCTAAATATTGAATGCAGATACTGTATAGAATACTTCAGAAACCCTATTAGGTAAATAATGCTTGAGCTACTATATTCAGATTAGTAAACTGAGGCATATAGAGAGGCTAAGGACAGCCACCCAGCTGCCAGCTGTGGAGTCAGAATTGTGAGCTCAGAGTCTGGAGCCCATGCTGAGTTATACATCATCATAGTGGCTATGAATCATGTCTCCCTCTTCTCCTTCTCCTTCACCTTTTCTCCTCCTCCTTCTCCCTCTTCTTTTTCTTCTCCTGCCTCTTCCTCCTCCAATGCTGATTCTCACACTGTCTATACATACTCCAAGAGAAACACAAAAACAGGATTTTTTGAACAAGGATTTTCCTTGAAGATGGAAAGGAAAGTGGTTTCTTATTTCTATTAAAACAGACATTAATAAATTAGCAGGTAAATTTTATATAACATTTTCAGATAAAATATGCAACTTTAAATAACATGTTGCATGGGAGTGACTGCTTCACCTCTCACAATTGACGAGTCAGGTAGCCAATCTTGTTTGCATCTGGAAATGTTATGTAGCAAACGTCTGAAAATATAGCACCATGTAAGTTGAGTCTGTCTCCATTAATACTAACTTGTTATTTTTATAGTCAAGCAAGGAATGCTTAAAGTTTGAGAAACATAGCTCTACTATGTTTCTAAGCCTACTATATATTTAGTGAGTTCCTGTCCTTTCATATTTAATTTGCTAACAGAAAACACCACGATGCTTGCCATATAGAGAAGGACTTGATTAAATATCTGGTGTCTCTTTTATCAAAAGCTCTCACATCTTGGTTTACCTAATATCTTAACCTCTATTCCTAGCTACTGAAAGTATTGCCTTCAGACCAACAATATAAGTGTCATGAGATATTACTATGATTGTGCAATCTCAGGCCCTACCCCCTTCCTATGGAATCAAATCTGCTTCTTAATGAATTTCAGATGCACATTAAAATTTGAGAAATATTGCTTATCTCATCTCCCTACTCCCAAAGTTAATACTCTAGTCCAGATGATTGGTTCTCAAAGGGTGGTCTCTGGACCAGAAGCATCAACATCACCTAGGAACCTGTTACAGGTGCAAATACTTGGCCTCTATCCCAGACCTAGTGAATAAGAAACTCTGGAAGTGGGCCAGACATCTGTGGAACAGCCCATCCGGGTGATTTTCAAACTTTGCTTCATTTAGGAGTCACCTCCAACAGATTTTTAAAATCCTAATGTCCAGGCCTTGCTTTATACCAATTAAAAAAACAATAATCCTTAGACCAGTGGGAAGTCTTTAAAACATACCAATGCTTGAGCCCCATTCTTCTGAGATTTTAATTAAATTATGAAGGCTGATGCCCAAGGACGGTATTTTAAAAAATCTCCCCAGTAGTGTTCTGATATTACCTGTGGTTGCACCACTTCTAAAATCCCACCTAACGTATTCCATTCTCTGACCACTTCCTCCTATATTTCTGGCTCACTCTTTCTAGTACTCTCAACTCCCACAATTTGGCCCCAGTGGGACCTCAGATCCATTTATGTCTGCCATTGGTATCTATTGTTTAGTAACCACATTCCCCTCTTCCCGTGGGTCCTCATGTTCCTCCCTGCCTTGCTTGCAATCCATTTAGCATTGTTATACACACAACCTTGCCCCTCTCTTTTTCCTTCTGTACCTAGAAAAATCTCCATCCTGGTTAAATCCAACTCCTCTCACGTTCCACAACTGCACTTGAGTAGCTGAATCTCACTGGAGGAAAACACCAGGCATATTGACTGGAGATGGGACTCACTTTATGTTTGTGATAGCAGATCTCAAGCGAACCCTCAGTATTTCCTGGCAGCTGGCAGTGCTCCATAGTTGATGTGCTGCTCAGTTTCCAAGATGACAAATTAACACTTTTACCTCACCCTTGAAACCTCAAACTCCTCCTTCACTCTGCACCCTTAGCTGATAACCTGGCTTCTCACTTTACGGAAACAACAGAAGCAATCTGAAGACAATGTTCTTTGCTTACCACCAACCTTCCAACCTTCCACATGGTCTGCGTCTGTACCCTCAAATGCTGCCTGCCTTCCTGTTATGCTGAATGAATTGTCCAAGTTTCTCTAAGGGCAGTATCTCTCCACTTGTTTTCTGGATCTCTTCTTGTCCTCTTACTCAAGCACTTTGCATTTGTAATTTTCTCCCTTCTCTACTGAATCATTGATGTTTCCTTCCCTACTGGAGCATTACAGTTGGCATCCAAACATGCTGTAATATTTTTATTTCAAAACCTTCTGTTATCCCATAGTCTTCTACATCCATCTCCTGTGTCATCTTTTGGCTCTTCTATAAAACAACACTTGAAATCATGGTCTATGTTAGCTTTCTCCACTGTCTTATCTCTCATTCTCTCTCAAAGTTACTCATTGAAGGTTGGTCCCAACATCTTCCCTGATCACTACTCCACCGAAACCCTGATTGTCAAGGTCACCAATGAAGCTTATGTTGGCAAATTCAGTAGTCAGTTTTCAGTCTGCGTCTATTTTTATTATCATTATTTTAAAGATGTAGGATACAGTTCATGATTAGCTATACAAGTAGTCATCGTACAGGTAATGTTTGGGCCTCCCTTTGGCCACATATCACCTGGTTTGAGATCAGGTACCTTTATTGATGTTATATGCCCCTCGCCCTAGCAGTTTCCGGCTACTGCCAATCCCTTTCTTATAGTATTATTATAATGTTCAGGGCCTGCTTATGAGTGAGAACATGTGGTACTCAGTTCTTTGTTTCTGTGATAAATCACTTAGTATTATAGACTCTAAATCCATCCAAGTTGCTGAGAAGTCCATAATTTTGTTCTTCTTTATGGCAATGTAATATTCCATCGTGTATATGTACCACTTTTTAAAATCTAGTCTCGTTTCAATGGGCAGCACAGTTGGTTCCATGTTTATGCTATTGTAAATAGTGCTGCAATAAGCATGTGTGTGCAGGTATCTTTTTTTGTAGAGTGATTTAGTTGTTCAGAAATCAAGAAAGACAGACTGATTCTGTGTCTTGATTTCTGAACAGCATTTAGCAAGGCTGAGCTTTCTGTCTTTGAGACTTTTTTTTCTTGGCCATCTGGAAAAATAAAAATGATCATGTTTTATTGGGACTTTACTGTCTTTCTTCCCCCTCAGTTTTTTCTGCTAGGTTCTCCTGTATTCCAACTCTAAATTTTGAAGGATCTCAGGTGCTAGACCTCCTTATATATCTTCTGTAGCTACACTCATGCAATGGATATTTCATCTAATGCCCTGGAGTTAGGTACTATCTTCAAACTTGATGATTTCCACATTTGTTTCTATTACCTGGCTTCTTTCCTGAACTCTAGACTCCATCTCTAACCAACTCTCTGTTACATCTTGGCTACTTAAAAGGCATCTTATACTTAAAGGTGTACCCAAAGCCATCTGCTTAGCCTTCCTCCACAAACACATTTCTCCTGGTACTTTCCAGTGTGGCTTATTGCCAGATCATTGGTCCAGACTCCCATGCAAAATCCTTGGAAACATCATTGACTCCTCTCTCTTGCTTTCCCAATGAACGGACTAGCACACATTTCCCATTATAGTCTAAAAATATATTCCAAATTTCTCACCAGACAGACTCATCTTATGTCCTGGCCTGGTTCAAAACAGCCCTGCTCCTTCATTCTTCTCATTCTGAGTACTACAAATCTGGGCTTGATATCAGTCCTGGCTTGACCACTTCCTGGGCGTTTAAGACAAGTTACATCGTTTCTGGAGTTCAACTCCCAGAATTCAAATACATGTATGCACATATGCATGTATAGACAAGAAAAAACAGAAATTTTCTTTTGGAGGATGGGCCCCTTGTAGTACACACGGAATTTGTTCCTCTGTATCAAGTGGGTCAACCAAAGTTTTTATCTAGAAGTTTTGAGAAGGCTGCATTATGATTTGTGGAAGAAATGTCCTAAATTGTGACAAACAGGTGACTGATTCTTCCACCATGACAACACACCTGCCCACACCATGCTGAGTATTCAACAGTTTTAGACCAAAAACAGTATGACTCAATGCTGCACCCTCTCTATTCACTGGATCTTGCCCCAAGCAACTTTTTTTGTTTGTGTGTTTCTCTAGATGAAAAAGTCCTCAAAAGAAAATGTTTTGTCAACGTGGAAGAGGTGAAACAAAAAAATGGCAGAAACACTAAAAGGCATCACAATTGATGAGCTCAAAAAACTATTTTGAGCAGTGAGAAAATAGTTTCAGTAGGTGTATTGCCTCAAATGGAGAGTATTTTGAAGAAGACTGAAGTTTAAACATGTAAGAAAAAATACACACTTTCTAACAAATAAATTCTATGTTTTGTGTCCCTCTGTGTGTGTGTGTGTGTGTATGTAGGCCTGTATGCATGCATGCATGCATATATGTAACCCTTGCCACTACTCTCCCTCTTGTTCAATCCACCACCATCTTTTCCCTAGATAATCAACAAATTCCTCCAAGTTTGTATTCCTGCTTCCTCTCTTGTTGAACCCCAACCCCATATTCTGTTCTCCACTACCAGTGATCCTTTTGAAACACAAGTCACCTCATGTCATGCCCCTGTTCAAATCCCTCCAGCCACATTCCATCCCATCTGGAACAACCTCCAAAGTTCTCATGGTAGTCGGCAAAGCCCTACATGATCCTGGTCTTGCCAACCTTTCACTTCACTCTGTCTTCTCCAGCTACACTGGCCTCTTTGGTGTTCCACTAATACATCAGGTATTGCCCTCCCTCAGGGCTTTGTAATGGCTATTTCCTCTCTCTGGAATACTTTTCTGTCACAGATCTGCATTGCTTAGTTCTTCCTTGGATCCACGTTTTCTCTCAAATTTCACCAGCTTATCGAAGTCTTCTCTGTTCACTAGTAGTATTCCGGAGCTGGCATGTATCAGGTTGCCAGAAGCATGCGTGAGTTTCTACTCCTATCTCTGTGTTCAGTGAACAGCCATAGTGGGAGTGATTATTCCATGGAATCTGCAAATGCTACACATCGGAGCTTCCCTCTCATTTTTTTTCCCCAGAGAGCACACCTATCTAAACAGCACAACTCTTACTTAGCTCATTACTTGTTTTGTTTTTCTTTATAACACCTATCAGTAACTAACACTATATTAAATTGTATATATTTTTTTGTTGCTTATTTCCCCCTGGAATGGAGAAAATGCCATAAAGACAGGAACTTCATCTTTTTGTTCTCTATTATACTACCAGTGCCAAACATAGTGCATAGCACAGTCAACACTCATTGAATATTACTTGACTGAATAAATGAATACACTGTAAGTATAACTCTTGAACATAAAAAGTTGAAATTTGCAAATTGCTTTTAGCCACATTATCAATGCTTTGTTCAAGTGTTTCCTTTTCCTTACAACCTTTCCATATTCCTCAGTTTTTGTAATCCTAGGATGGAATTAATTTTCTACAAGGTGGAAAGTAGTCTATGAACTTGGTAAGATTAATCTGCTCAATTTTTAGGGGGAGGGATGGGGTTGGGTTTTATAATTAAACCAGATTTGTTCCCCTTATCTTCCGACATAGGCCTCTCTTTTTCAACTTTCTGTGTCTTCTCTCCCCCTCTCTGGGAAAAGTCCTTCTGTGGTCTAGAATCCATGTTTTAAAAGTCATTGACCTAAAACTGAGGCTGTTGGGCTATTTCTGTTAATGGGCTTAATGTGCACAGGAAAGAATGGCAAGGACACCTGCATTACCCAGCTTGATCCCTTGTTTCATTACAGGGTCTTGGAGACAATCAATACAGAGGACTAAGATGTATTAAGGTAAATAACAAAGCATTCTTGGATTCCCTTGTATCATGTCAGTAGAGCCTATAATTGCTGAACTTTTCTGAAATGAGCAGCTCTCTGCAAATGGCCACATGGTCACAGAAATTTGGTTGTCACAGAGGTTATAATGCAGAGAATGGCTCAGATAAATGAATTCTTTCATTCTGCCTTCCTACTTTGTTCCGAAATGATGACACATAAGAAATAAATCTAATGCATTTGGCATAATCTTATAAATATAAAGAGGAAATTTTTATTAATTGTATTAAGAATAATTGAACAGGAAATACGGGGGATTCGTTTTTTCAAACTGAGCCATGTGACAACTAATAAATTGTACTGTCATCTTTTTCTCTAGCCGCTAATCCCTCACATGTCAGGAATGGGCTCACGATTGAACAGGTGTTTTAATAATAGACTGGAATTTGCTTAAAAATGTATCTCTGAAACGTCTTTTTGAGGGACTTAAAACTAAGACTCACATTGTAAGAACATCAAACTGAAAAGCTGCTGATCTTGAGGAGGCCTGTCTTTGGACACAGGCAGAACAGGTGACTGCCAAGCCCGGCTCCCAGGAGTGTCTTGAACTCTCTTGGCCCCAACCCCTCTCCCACCTGGTTTTGTAAAGTTTCACATGGAACAACTGAATTTTTTCCTCTGGTCTAAAATTTTTAAAATATCCCTAAGACAGATGGAATAATTTACTTTCATTCCTTGTGTATGTGTGGCTATGTGGCTATGCATGTCCATGTGTGTATCTGTGCATGCACATTTTGTGTGTGTGTGTATGTGTACACACTTCTTTTCTAGGAAGAGTTTTTGACTTTAGAAAACCAGGTGAAGAGACTTTGAGGACCTAGAAGTCTGTGTGTGTGTGTCTGTGTGTTTATGTACACGTCTGTGTGTCTGTATCAGTTCCTGTTCTAGGAGCAGTTTTTGATTTTAGGAAACTGGATGAAGAGAACTTGATGATCCTAGCACTATGACGCATACTATGACACGAGAGAGGATAAAAGAGAGCCTGTAAAGAGGGAGAAATTTTCAAAATATGGTGCTTCTACAGGAGAGGATGAGGCCATGCCCCAAACGGCTTTCCCACTTTATGACTTGGCTCGCATCAGCCCAACAGTCTTTCAGACTCTTCACGTGATCGTTACCAATGTTTCTATTTGCAATAGTGATTCAGTGTTATTCCAACTTTCCTATCCAAATGCCAGGTTCTTGGCAAGGTCTGATCTCTGCCTTTAGAGTAGCAGGCACAAGTGAAGAGAGGGAGCTGTCCTATCTACTCATGACTCTCTGACCTTGGACTCTCACAGCAGGTACAGGATGTTTAGTCCAAAGGTCAAGGATTTTAAGAGGCTTTTCATGAGCAGGAGGAAGATAGAGCATGGTGACATATGGAACTGCTTGTCCTTCGTGATCTAGAGGAGAAGTTTAGAGAGGCTGAGGATAGAATAAAGCATAGAATAACCTGCTTTATGATTTGCTCTGGGGTCAGATTTTCTGGAATTTAATACTAATGCTTATGTTCTACATGACTTTGAATAGGGTTCTTCTCTGTTCCTCAGTTTTCTAATATGTAAAATGATGTAAAAATCTGTAAAATCAACAAATAAGGATTGCATTTGTTTGTTCTTAAATGAAAAGACTATATATACGAGTTCTAGCAATTAAGTTTGTGAACTCATCCTAGAAAAAGTACTACATACCTGACTGCTGAATATCACTACAGTCACCTTCAAAGTACTCCCCTTGGGAAGCTATGCACTGATGCCAGCACATAGTCCACCCATCAAAGCAACTTTGGAACTATTTTTTTCTGGAATGGCCATCAGAGCTGTCATTGCAAGAATGTAGGAGTTTGAATTAGAGAAATAAACAAAGATTAAATCTCTTGTTAAATTTGGCAGAAGTGGAAGTGAAACTAGGTACATGTTAGTCCAAGTTTATGGGGATAATGTCATGAAGAAAACAGCAGTGTACAAATGGATTAAACGTTTTTTGGAGTAGAGAGAAAGTGTCACTGATGAAGAGAGGTTAAGAAAGCCAGTAAAGAACAGAACTGATTAAAAAAAAACATTGCACAAACTGGTTAAACTGTGCATCAAAATTGTCAGTTGACTATGAGAAGCAATGAGAGCTCTGTGGCCATTCCAGAAAAAGAGTTCCAAAATTGCTTTGACGGGTGGACTATCAGCAATGAGGGATGTTGTACATTTTCTAGGATGAGTTCACGAACTTAATTGTCAGAATCAATCAATCCATCTATCTATCTATTGATCTATCTATCTATCTATATGTAGGTGGGGGCAATGAATACAGGGCCTGGAACTTGTAAGCATTCAAGAAGCACATTGTGTTGCTGTTATTATTAGTAATATTAGTATTATTGCTGCTCAAATTTATACTGTTAATCCTGCTGCTACTCTCAGCCTACCCCATAGCTCGTTTGGACCAGGAAAAAAATGTATCAGCCTTTAAATTCAACTTATGAACTAGGTTGAGGCTCTGTTGTGTACAAAATACAAAGCTAAAGGCTGTGGAAAAATTGAACATGAAGAAAACATTGTCTGACATTTATTTATGATCCGTTTGCATTTGAAAGACTTACAAAAATACAAACCAAACCCAGGCAAAGGCACTATCTGATAAATACTGAAGGAGAGATATACACAGAGGGTGATGGGGCTTCTGGAAGACAGAGCACTTTCAGTTGGGTATTCATTGACACATAGAGCCCCCAATCAGGGTGGTGAAAGAAGATCAACAGGGGAAAAGGTGAATGCAAAAAGATATTGTGAAGATAGAGTCACAAATCTGTTACATGGGAGAAGACAGAAAACATTAAGAACAACTCCCTATGTTTTGAGTCAGGAAATTTAGTAGGAGGTTATCAGAAAATAATAATAACGACAAAGCAAGAAAAGCTTTTGGGGACAAAGAATGATACTTGCTCACCTATGTAGACATTAGGCCAGACACTCTTAGCTGAATTTTTCCCCACAAGGCCATTTAAGTAGAGGATCGTGTTTCTTATCCACTTCAACCTCAATGTTCACCGGACATTATGGCACTGTTTCTGTGTTTTGTTTTGCCTTTTTTTCCCTATTCTGATAATATTGAGATAAGAACAGTCATCAATATTGTATTTCCTCACTGTGCAATATAGTCATACTCTATAAATGTTTTTTTGGTTTTTTTTTTTTTGAGTTAGAGTCTCACTCTGTTGCCCAGACTGGAGTGCAGTGGCCGCTCCTGGCCACTGCAGCCTCGACCTGCTGGGCTCTGGCAATCCTTCTGCTTCAACCTTCCGAGTAACTGGAACTACAGGTGCGCACTACCATGCACGTCTGATTTTTGTATCGATGAGGTCTCGCCAAGTTGCCCAGGTGGGTCTCGAACCCGCAGGCTTAGGTAATCCACTCATCTCAGCCTCCCAAAGCACGGGATTACAGTCTGAGCCACCGAGCCCAGTTATACTCTATAAATGAAAAGGCAAATCCCCCAAACTTCTCTGTAGCCCAATCCAAAGTCATCAATAACCCCACACACCCAAGGCAGCAAGTGAGACATTTTAAAGTCAGTCAAATAATGCCTGCCATAGATCACACCTGCTGCTTAGTAACAGATGTTTGCATGGCTGTGGTCTATTGGGGGAAAATTCACACTCAGTAGCCCTTGTACTTCCACTTCCAACTGTGTTGTATGCTATTGTTAGTATTTTGGCCTAGAATAAAAGACATATTGTAGAAATACCAGCTGGCTCCTGTGTAAGACATTTAAGTTAATTTTTATCCAAAGACTGTGCTCCTTTGTTCATCAGGACTAATTATTTTTGTGTTTATCAAAACAGAGGGGTATATTGTAGAAAAGAGAAAATAAGTCACATTAATCTTCTGTGCAAGGCTTTTGGGCCATGGTGAAGGAAAATTGGGGGCTTTGGCAGTATTCAAACCCTGTGTTCTAACATCAAAGAATGTTAGCACGAGAGACGAGGCCGATTCCCCACAATTTACAGATGGAAAATAGGATAGAATGACAAAATGACTAGCACTAGTATATTCGGTGTATTACAGGGGTAACCGAGGCTAGAAGGAATGTCAACACTGAAAGAAAGAGAAACAGGAAAAGAAGAGAAAAAGCATCGAGGCTGGGGAGGGAGAAGGGAGCCAATTACATGGAAAGATCTGTGCTCAGGCACAATCATTGCCAGGACTGAGCCCAGGTGTGACTGAGAGAAAATGGTGACCTCCTCAACCACTGGTGGGCTGACGCCATATCAGCATGTGCTGGCCCACGAAATCCCACCAGAATTCTTAGGCAAAGAGTCCGTTTTTATATGAAGCAGTGCATGTAGGTTAGGAAAAGTGACTGAGCGATTTAATAGTGCAATTTTTTTTACCGACTTTTAGAACAATCCATGTCCTTCCTAAGCTTGCTTTTCTGAATGCACAGACTGCTGAAGGCTCCCATTAACTCTCTGCAGTTAATTGTATTTTTTTAAAAATTGAGGTAGCAAATTGGAAGTTTCTGGAGTATCTATTAAGAACCTTCACCACCCTTGAATTAAATGGATCTGAGAGGAGTCAAGTCAGTGTTCTCTGCCCTTCTCCCTTGGGAGATTAATGCAGGGGCACACACCTATATGTACAAACGGAGTTCACCTCCTTTTATTTCTTTTCTCCCACCTCATCATCACTTCCTTTCCTTGACCTGTTGAATTTAGCCTCTAGGACTTCACCTTTCCCTCTGAAGGAGACAGCTTTTATGAAACCAAGAAAGGGATAGGGAAAAGGAAGGCAAGAAGTCTAGATATAAGCTTAACCTGCATCCCAATTTTTCCCCAAGACTTCCTTATTAACCTTCAATGATCATGGACAAATAAAAGCTATGTGCAAAGGTATTGTTAACCTTCCTGAAGGCACATGCAGGCAACTTAATAGAACACAGCTGCCTACTCTAGCAGTAACTGTAAAGACCGAAAACACCTAAGTCTTTAGGTATTTGAGGTTTGGCTATAACCATGGTTTGTTGTTATATTGCTATTGAGGAAGACAGTGTTTGCTTTTTCTTTCAGATTAATGTCTCCTAATTCCCCGTCTAGTTCAGCGTAATGCACTAGATATTTTCAGGGATAAATAATTTCTAAAGATGTTAATTTACCTTAACATCTCTTCCTATGATAAAAATGAAACTGCTTATATCTTTACAATGATGGTCTTTTGCTTTAAGGTAGAGCCAAGTAATTCCCTTGGATGAGGTTTTTAGTTTTGTTTAGTTCAACATAAAAAAATTAAACTAGTTTATTTTCTCTTAGTGGAAGTGAATTTCCTATCTATACTTGTGATTATTCTAGCTGACCCACTTGATTATTTTCAGCCAAATAGAAGAAGCAAAGGGCAGGTTTGCAGGATTGGTGAGCTTTCCTAATTAAAGATTGACTCAGACTATTGCTTTATTCAAGGTGTAAGTGTTTTTATAGACTTACGTTTTCTTCTCTATATGTTTCCTAAGTCAGAATTTGTTGTTATTTTTTAGTTCTCTCAAACTACCCACCAAGGTTGTATACCCTTCCGATATCAAGTCTCCCTTATCATGAATTAAAGAAGGCCATAAACTCCTCCCATAGTAAATGGAGTCCATCTCCCTGTCCTGGAATCTGGACTGACATTGTGACTTGCTCTGATCAATAGAATGAGGCAATTTCAACATTGTTTCTGGGCATAGTCTTAGCCAGAGTTTGTAAACCATCCTTTCCTTCTTCCATGTTACCACAAGCAACAGCTTCATTAGTCTGCCATTACATAACTAAAGCCCGCTTTGCTCCAATTTGTGAAAACAATTTTATCACTGTCCTTCACACCTTCACCAACAGTTTCCTTGAGGCCTTTCCCAGCTTCCTCTCGCCACCAGTTGTAAAGACAAGGATGCAAGTCTACTTTTTGTCATGGCAGTACCATACTGTTAGTGTCAATTCAACTTCAATTATTTATTGCTATGGAACAAACCATCCCAAAACTTAGTGGCTTAAAACAACAATGTTCTTATTATCTCTTGCAAGTTATAGGGTTGACTAGATTCATCTAGGTTGTTCTTCTGCTCATTTGGGGAATTGATTGAGTTGGAAACTCCAAGATGCACACCCGGCCCCCATGACTGGCAGGTGATGTTGATTGTCAGTCAATAACTCAACTGAGACTGACTGCTGAGGCACCCACATGTGGTCTCTCCATGCAGCTTGGGATTCTTATAGCCAAGAGGAAGGTTCAGAAAGGAAGTATCCCAAAATAAGTATTCTAAGAGAGAGAATGTGGGAAATTCCAATGCTCTTACCAGGCTAAATCTGAAACTAGCACATCATTTCTTTGGCCACATTTTATAGGTGAAGGTGTAAGTAATCACAGTTCCAAGGGAAGAAACTAAATTCAACTTCTTGGTGAAGAATGTATGTCCCTCTTTATTGTTTGATTTGATTTTGTTTTGTTTTGTTTTCAATCACTTTAGAGGTGCAAGTGTTATTTGGTTACATGGATGAGTTTTATAGTGGCGAAGTCTGAGCTTTTCATGTAACCGTCACCCAAATAGTGTACGCAGAACCTGGTGGGTAAATTTTAACCCCTCTTCCCTCCCCCTTCCCCCTTTTGAGTCTCCAATGTCCACATACCCCTCTGTATGTGTGACCCTCTTTAATCTACCTCAATCTTCAAACATTATTTTCCTTCTGAGTGTATTCTCTAGTTTACCAAGTCTTTGTGTCTCCCTCTTCCTTTACTTTTCTTTCATGCTTTCCTTTTCTATATTAGCAATCCAGACACTTTTCTCGCTGGTTCTTATATCATCTCGATGGGTATCATCAACCACTAACTTTCTAAATATAAGATTACAATAAAAATATATAGGATATAAATTAAACACAATTGCCATGGTAATTACTGCAGCTGGTGATGGGTACACAGGGTTTATTATACTAGAGTCTTTATTTTTGCTCATATTTTAAATACTCCATAGTAAAAAAAAAAAAGGTGTTAAGAAATGGGGGTAAATATTAGGGATTTGGATACACTCTTAAACCATAATCATTACCGGCAACACTCTTAGCTGCTTAATAACTTTTTAAACAAGTCTTCAAAACCCTAGAACACACATAATATAGTGACAGTCACAGGGAATCTAATTAAATGCATGGATTTACCCTATTTTGATACTATAGAAGGAGGACATGGCTCTTAAAACACTTAATTGCCAAAACCTTGGGAGGCACATCTGTGCAATTACAGATAGAAATAGAAATTCTTGCAGTAACAGAAATGTACTTAATGAAGAACTCATTATAAAGGCCAAACTTTGAGCCACTGTATATACAGAGGCTTAAAGTTCCCTTCATAATATGCAAGATCTGATATGTGTTGTCTATGTAACATACTTATGAATACTACCTGGGACATTGTAAGTACCATAATGGCATGATCTATTTATTATCAGCAGTGGCGGCAGCAAGACGGGGCCTGTGTGACTCAGTATGGGCCCTAACTATTTTGGGATGCAGTTTTGAAACAATAGAAGACAAACATCAAGGATAGTGACCAAGGAGACCCAGTCTCAAACAAGAACACATATATTCCCCAAGAGTTTTGCCCAAGTCACAGGAACGAAGTCTCTATAGATTATTCCCTATTGTGATGTCTCCTTGCCAGCTGTAGCATGTGTAACTAATAAAGTTTCTAAAGTCAACAGAATAATTAATTGAAAAGACCACACACACACACAACCATATTGAAAACCATCCACCTCCATCTCCAAAGAGCCTATAACCTTAGGTCTCTGGTTGTATCACAAAGTCGCCACTGCCCTCGGATAATTTTCTATTTTGAGTTTCTAATCACAATTGGAGAGTTAATGGCAAACTGGAACTTAGAAAATTTCATTTTCTTTTATGTATTTGTTTATTGTTTCTCTCCTCTATCAGAATTCAAATTCCATCAGGTCAGAACCAGTGTCTTTCTTTTTCTCCATTATAACTCCAGTATCTAGAACTGTACCTGATATGTTTGCTCAATGATTATGTGCTGAATAACTTATAGTTTACTGATGTTCTGAGTTCAAAGAACTTCCATGGGCAACGCTAGGTATAGGTTCCCAAGATCAACAGATAAAATCGTTGTTTATTCACCATCTTGGTTTCCAAAGTTGATGGTGGGTGTCATATTACACAATATTACTTGAATAAGGACCGTTTCTGTTTGGATAAACTTCACCTCACAACTACTCAAGTGTCGTGTCATTAGTTCAATGATTCTTCATCTACTCTGGCATGGACTTTATATACTTTGTGAGAAAGTAGAATTTTATCTTAAGAGAATTCTACTAAAAAGCATTTTGACCTCAAGTTTAGCAGAAGTTTTCTATTAGCTAATATCTGGTATGTATCAAACTATGTTATGAAATATGTATATATGTATTTACATTTATGTTTGTATAGTATATATAAATATTTCTATGCTATGCTGATATAAATGTTTATACACACACACATTTAAAGCTATTGTATCTATCCATCTACATTCCTGCAACAAAATATGAATTGGGTTTTAAAGTGATTAAATAATTACTGCATGTCTAAAGTGAGACACAGATATAAATATTACTTGCAAAACTATAAAACTATCAAAATTTCAAAGTATGGTCTAGCCTTTTAAAAACATACCAGCAATAAAGTTTTATATAACACAGTCATTGGCATTATTTTGATTTGCTCAGCTGTTAATTTTAACTACTGGTAATATTTTATAGTACTTTATAGTTTGAAAAGCACTTTCATAAAGCCATTGCCCTGTTGGTCTTTACTATAACTTCATACCTAATGTATTGTTTCTGTTCCAATAAAAATCACACCTACGGTATTATTATTTCTTTTCTTCATGCAAAAAAATAAGAATTGGGTATCTTGATTGACTTTCATGAATTATTCAGCTATTAGTATTCTTGCATATTTAAATGTCAGAGGTGTCTTAATTACCTGTAAAACCTTTTTTGTAAAGCATTGTATTGTGCCTGTTACCAGACCCTCCACATGACAAGAGAGAATAAAATGATTCTAACCCTCCAGGAGGTTACTACCATTTGAAAGCAAAAGTCACTTGGTATAAACAGGGTTAAACAGGGCTTACTGCCTAAACTTTAGAAGAGTGAAGACCTCCTATGACTCCGTTTTCTTTTTCTGAACAAGTTTTTAATCATTTCACCCCTCTAGAATTCACATCTGTGCATGACATAATGCCATGGGTCAGCCTGGGTTCTGTCAAAATAAGCCGGTATTACCAAATCCCAAATTACAGTATGTTTTACTAACCAGTTTTATAGACTAGACATTTCACTCAGGCAGAAAGGAATTCCCACTGCTCTTGAGGGGTAGCAGAGCCTCAAGAACAGGCTACTGGTTCTGTTTGGCTCTGTCCTGACCACCATCTCCAGGCATGCCAAAGACAAAGAAGCAGAATAAATTTGGTGGGAGGTGACATTATGAAACCAGCCCGGCTTCTTGATTTTAATATGTCCTTATTGTGGATGCCATAACCTTTTACTATGTGGTAGTAAAGAGTTCAAATGTAAAAATAAAACTTTTTTATTTTTATTTTTTTACACTTATACAAATGTTCATTATGCTGGTACCCTTGTTGATGAGGTGTGCTCCCTCTCCCCTGGTAGAATCCCATTACTGCCAATAAAAATGACTCTTAAAGACAGAAAAGTGAAGTCCTGACAGTGAAAGAGAATGAGAATACACTTCTAGCTACTAAACAGAAGAGAGGCAGTCCCAGTTCTGTGTGCAAGACTATTCGTTCATAAAATTCTACAAAATTAATATAAATGTTCTATGCAGTTTAACTTATTCTCTTTCTGTGGCTTTACTTAGCAAAAATCATATAAAAATATGATATCTTTTTTCTTAGTTAACCCTGTCAGCTTAGTCACCATTTCTGGTAAATCAATAAGTGATGTGGAAGGAAATTAAAAGCAAAGGAAAGACTGGTAACATGATATCAAAATGCAGGGCATGGTCTAAGGCCTTTTAAAAACATATTTATTCATGCACTAAAAAATTGCTAGTTGCGTTTTTTACTAAATATGTGTTTATATTTGGGCATTATAAGGGTCTTAGAATGATGACCTATTCCCACTATAACTTTGTTTGCTTCTTTTTCCGTTTCTTGATACACCCAATCAATAGTTACTATGTGTCTGGGATGTGCCAGGCACTAGGCTAGGCATAGAGGATGCAACAGAGAACAAAAAGGAAAATTTTCTGCCTTCTTACTACTTAAATTGTACTGGGGGAGTCAGGTGACTAATAAGTAAACAAATGTATACGTGACATAATTTCAGGTAGAAATAAGTGCTAAGAACAAAAATAAAACACGGTAAGAGTGAAGAAAGTGAATAGGAGAAAGTGTGTTTCAGGTCTACTCAGGGAGGCTGTCTGGAGAGGTTACATTTGAGCAGAGGGTAGAGATGTGGTCAGTTTGCTAGAAAATCCACAGAACCTCAGGGATGGGTCTATGAATGGCCCCAACACACTGAAGATGTTGACCTCCCAGTCCTTAAGGCTGGTTTTCTTAATCACAGTACCTCTCTACCTACTCGTTCTAGGAAAAGGAATTCATAATGAGAGAAGCACCTTCACTGTGCCAAAACTCAGCACACAGGCAGTTGTTAGGATGCAGTTGTTGAGTCCACCAGTGAAGTACCTTCCCCGCCCCCCTCCCCGCCCCACTTACACACTCATACTCCACAGATTGTCCACTGACTCAGCTGCCCAGGGACTCATTATGTCAGAGCACGTGGGAGATGTGCTACAAAAAAGTGCTAGAGTATCCATGTCGCTAAATATTATTCTTTCACTTCAAGACTAGAAAAATAAAGCAATGTTATGTAGAGTAAGGATATTGCATTTCACTTTACGTTGGTACCTGGAATAACAATCTCACAACTTCAGAAGCATCAAAGAATATCAACAGAGTGACATGGTTGTGGAAACATGTTTGGGCTCTGACACCCTTTTTCCTCTTCTTTTGCTAATAGAACCCCTCTTTCCTGTGAGGAACTATTTCATGTGGGTCCAGTGAAGCTAAACTCACTTATTGTCACAGTAACAATTTTTCCACCCAAAGTACACATTACGTAACCAAAGAAATCAGTGAGGGATGAGCAGGTGATGCAATCCAGACTCGTTACAATCTTGAGTAGAATGTTTCTATAGGAGCTGCCAGAAAAGTATGCTTTATTCTGAGACTGATAAAGCTGAAAAGAGATGATCATGTAATTGCCCGTCACAATTCATGACCACCATTGGAGAGAAAGTATTGAAGAAGGGAGAAGGAGAATTTTGAAGACATTTATGAACCCCTGCATCCATCTATGTCTGAAGACATATCCGCCCATAGGTGTTCCGGGTTCATAAATCAACAAATCCTTGGTTTTGCTTCCAAGAATTTGAGTCGAGTTACTGTCATGAGCAATTGAAAAAGACTCATGTAATAGGAACCAGGAATCCACAGAAAAAGTGTAAACAATGACAAGGAATATACTAGAAGTATCAGATGCTGGCAAAAGTTAGCCAAATGGACCATACTGGAAAAAAGAGGAAATGTGATAAGGAAGAAGAAAGAGAGTCATGGTTGTCCACAGTCACTTATAAGATGCCCAAGAATCTCATGAAATAAAAAGAAATGGTGAGTGCTGTTCCCAACGTTTTGCTGAAGGTCCATCCCAGAAAGTTGCAACTATTTTATTATCTCTACTAGATTGTGCCTCTCAGGTTGGTGTGACCTAGGCCACTAGGTTCTTATGTTTTATGTATGTAATTTTACTTTATTTTATGATATTTTTGAGTAGAAGTTTCACTCTGTCACCCAGATTGCAGTGCAGTGGCATGCTCACAGCTACCACAGTCTTGACCTGCTGAACTCAGGTGATCCTTCTGCCTCCGCCTTCCAAGTAGCTGGAACTACAGGTGCATGCCACCAAGTTCAGCTAATTTATTTTTATTTATTGTAGAGATGAGGTCTCACCATGTTGCCCAGGCTGGTCTTGAATTCCTGGGCTCAAAGTTTTCGCCTCCGCCTCCCAAAGTACTGGGATTACAAGCATGGGCCACCATGCTTGGCTAGGTTTTAAAATTATTGTATAAAAGCACTTTCTTTGATAGTTAACATTTTCAGAGCAGGTTAGCAGTAAGTCCCGGGGTGTGACTTTCATTCAGCAAATATTTAACAAGTGCTAATTTTGTGATACCCTACTCGAGGAAGGTACTGCAGGAAGAAGAATAAGATAATTGGCTTTAACGTCACACCCCTTTTGGCAAATTCATAAGGGCGAAATCTGGATACTGACAGCTTGCTTTTCAGGGAATAAGAAAACAAAAACAAAATGCTTCCTGAAAAATGTATATAAGAGCAACGAGGTAAGAGATTAATTTTGTTTGGCCTACTTGTGTAAATGTGTATGGGAAGGGGGTAGGAGGGAATATTTTAATTTTTTAAAGCATTTTTAAGTTCACAGCAAAATTGAAAGGAAAGTACACAGATTTCTCTGGTCTCCACATATTTATAGCCTCCCTGACTATCAGCAGCCTCCACCAGAGTGGCACATTTTTCTCAGTGGATGAACCAACACTGATGCATCCCTAGTATTCAAAGTTCACGGTTTACATTCGCATTCACTTTTAGTGTTGTGAATTCTATGGATTTGGACAAATGTATAATGCCATGTATCCACCACAGTAGTATCGTGCAGGGTTGTTTCACTACCCTACAATTCTTCTGTATAAATGTGTTTTGTGGAGTATTTTTAGCAGAGGATAGAGGCATCAACTGTTCATCCACTAATCTAGATGCTGCCCTTCATCAGCCTCCCTGAACTAGCAACACTACCTCCGCATAATGGAGGGTACAAGACAGGGCAAGCCTGTAGCTCACTCTTTTTTTTTCTTTCTTGATGTGGGGGTCTCACTCTGTTTCCCTAACTGAATTGCAGTGGCATGAACACAGCTTGCCACGGCCTTGACCTCCCAGACTCAAGCAATCCTCCCGCCTCAACCTCCCAAGTAGCTGGAACCACAGGTACACACCACCACACCAACCAATGTATTTTTTTTTTGTAGATACAAGGTCTCACTATGCTGCCTAGGCTGATCTCAACTCCTGGACTCACGAGATCTCACCTCGGCCTCCCAAACTGCTGGGATTATAGACTTGAGCCACTGTGCCCAGTCTGCTGTGGTTCTCTTTCTTTGCTGGAGAGATGATTTGATTGCCCTCTTTCTAAAATGGCTTGTATAGATAGACTTGCTCAACATAAGAACACTAGCAATAACAATACCTGTGCTTTACCTGATAGCACATAAATGCTTCAATGAGAAATAGCGCATATCATAGGAGACCCCTATAACACACTCTCCCCCAAATCTCTTTGTCTCTCTTGCCTCCAGGTTTGTTAGAGCTACTACCTTGTATTGGGTATGTGAGGATTTGATGTACATAGTAAGTATATGCCTTAGTCCTTTTTGATCACTGTAATAGAATACCACAGACTGGGTAATTTGTAAACAAAGAAAATTTATTTCTCACAGTTCGGGTGGCTGGAAAGTTCAAAATCAAGGTGCCGGAATCTGGTGAGAGCCCTCATGCCACATCATTCCATGGAAGAATGGGGAAAAGCAAGAAAGTAGGAGAAAGCAAGACAACAAACTGATAGCCTTGGACCTTTTTATGATCTGCATTAATCTATTCACGAGGGTGGAACCGTCATTAATAAATACCTCCCATTTGACCTCACCTTTCAACACAGTTGCATTTGAGATTAAGTTTCCAAAACATGAACTTTGGGGTATGCATTCAAACCGTAGCTGTGTACCTGAAAAAGATTTATACAGCACAGGGCAAAGGAAATGTTGAGAAATGGGATGGGATGGGGAAGATGTGGCAATTGAGAATGAAACTGTAGCTATTCTGAAAAATACCTGGTGCTAAGAGGTTAATTTTGTGAGATAAAGTATCACATACAATTGGTACAGAATTACTATTAAGGAGGCATCCATAGCCCATCCTCATCTGGATTTGACTTGTGTGACTATTCTGTCCTCTGTGCCTTCCCCCTCACAGTCTTCTATTATCCACAGTGAATTGCAACCCTCAGTAGAAATCACTTTGTCACTTCCATTTCTCAGAAAATGGAGGGGGCTACCTCTTCTCTATGCTCTGCAAAATATGAAAGAAGGAAAAGGCCTATATGTCACCGAGTCCCCTTGCAAAAGGACAAAGAGCAGAGCTTCTTGGAATTTCCTACGGGGCATGCACACAGTTAATTTAAACACATTCAAATTAACAGACTGTGTTGACTGAAGGGTGCATTTCTCTCTGTTTTGGATAAAAACTAATTTAAATGTGGTGGTACCAGGCTGAGAGCACATTCCTACAATGAAGTAAACAAATGTTATTGCCTTCACTTAGAGAGTCTTGCCCAATTAGGTTGATTATAGTGATCACAGAGATGTATCCTGAATGCACAAGAAAGTAGTAATGCTCAGATTTGTTATGTAATATTTATAGAGTCTGTGGTAAAACTTCAGATGAATTAAAGTATACAATCTTATATTTCCTTGGACGAAGGGAATGTGATACACATGTTTGCTAAAAGCAAAAGGCAGAGCCAACAAATTCCCTGACATTTACATTGATAAGACATTTTCTGAGAAATTGTAAACTCCTGCTGTAAACCACTATTTTAAACAACAGAGAAGCAGTTTGTCTCTGTCACCTGCAAGTTTAACCCCAAATCACGATTTGGTCTTTGCTTGACTTTAGAAACTGTCTCTATCTTTTTTGCTTAAGTGGATTGAGTTATGAAAGTATATACTGTATGAAAGTGACATAGGTTGTGTCATATTTAGTCTGATTATTTTATTGTCATACCCAAAGTATTGTCGCTAAGCTGATTTACTTAAGATACCACCATGATTAAAAATGGACTTTACCTTGTTTCTGTGACTGTTATAGGATGTGTCATGGCTATTAAACAAAGGAAGCACAATTTTTACAACAGCTACTAATTTTAACAGTAGAACGCATTTGTATCAGAACTGAGTTGTTGAGCAAGTGTGACATATACAACGGCAATAGTAAAATTTTAGATGAAGAATTTAACTTCCCTGGGCCCCATTTTCCTCATGTAAAATGATAGAGTTGCTGTGTGTGTGAACTCATAGGTTTCTCCTGCCCTAAACCATCTGTGATCTTTGATGACTAACACATTGGTACTGCGGGTAGCAGGCAGGTTGGAGGAGCCTGACCTAGGAAGGCCAATCTATGATAAACACTTGGTTCAGTATGACAGTCATTTGTAGTTATTTGAAATCAAGAATAACGGAGTCATTAAGGACAGGAATACAGTCAAGTCTGAAGGAGCTGTAAATAAACAAAATAAAGCAGTGTGTATATGTGTGTGTGTGTGTGTGTGTGTGTGTGTTTATATACAGATGTATGAAGAGCATATTTGCATTTAAAATAAATATTTACTGCAACTTCTTTTATACAATATGTTTCTTAAAGGAGATGGCTCACTATTTAGGAAAATATCTCAGATGGCCGTTTTGGTTATAAAAACTGAAACTGTTTATAGAACATAAGAGAGGGAAGGGGACCTCCATCCCAAATCCATGCTTGTCCAATACACGATCTAAAAATGCAAGAAAGTAATCAGCATCAAGCACCACTTTCACAGCATTTGACTCAGTATCAAACTCTCATTTGTTGAAGGCTGCCCTCATTGATTTGTTGTCTTACAATCATGAAGTTCTAACCTAGGACTGGGTCACTAACAGATTGTATGATTCTGATCTTGGCACCAATACCATTTGTTCAGTTACTCCGTTCATTTAATCATTGTCTACAACCTGTCAGACACTGGGAATATAATGATAACTATACACAGACTGTGTACCAGAAATGTTCGAAGTCTAGTGCGTTGGTTCTCAAATTTTAAATTGACACACATCAGTGGAGAACTCAATAAAATTTACATTTCTAGAGATCTGATTCTTGAGCTGGAGTCTCGCTCTATCGCCCAGGCTGGAGTGTAGTGGCAAGCTCACGACCACCCCAGTGCCGACTTGCTTCACAATTCTTCTACCTCAGCCTTCCAGGTAACTGGCACTACAGGCATTCACCACCATGCCCATCCAATCCCCTGATTTATTGTAGAGATGAGGTCTCGCCAAACTGCTAAAGCTGTTCTTGAACACGTGGGTTCAGGCAATCCTCTCACCTCAGCCTTCCAAAGTGCTGGAATTACAGCTATCACGCCTGGTCTAAGAAATTTTTTAAATATTTAGTTAGTGAAGCTAGGGTAAAGATAGGTAGATCAGGTTAATCAGATTGATGCCAGATTCTGAATGAAATAATCAGTAAACCATTTAATTAATACATCCACAAGTCTGCATTGAGCCATTGGCACAGAAATCATATGTACATATACCTATGTAAACTATCCCATGGATAGGAAAACACAGCTGGAAAATAAATTGGAAAAAAAAATTCTGATCTTTAGGTATTTTGTTTGATTCATTTCTTTCCACAATTGTAAAATGCACATGGGAGTAAAATTTATGATCCCCATGCAAGAGAAAAGCATAATCTTAAGTTAGGGAAATGATGGGACCAACTGCTAGTTTCTAAAATGTGGTCAGAATGTGTATTTAAAGAGGACCCTATCAGGCCTTTATTCTATAAAATAGCTAGACAAATAAATCTAAGGCATCTGAGGGTAATGGCATCACAAGAGATAATGGATATTCAATCTGGGAGATGAGAAGGAGATAAAACCTTGGATAGAGTATGCTAAAAAAAATTAGACTGCCTGTTAAATTGCTGGATAGACTAGTTCCTATAAATTTTCAAAAGAGCATCCTGGGTTTTATCCTAAAACTCACCACAGTCCTTCAGAACTTTTAAAGCAAGTTCACGTAACATATACTGCATCCCTGGGGTCAATCACCAGTAGTTCTTGGCAGAATGCAGTCTTTAAAGATCTTAAAGTTAACCTGTGGAAAAAGAGGAAACATCTCCTCTAGATTGTAATTCAAAGACGAGGTAAATTCCTAATCCTGTCTATGATAAAAATATTTTGCAACTGTTAAAAGAAAAACTAGGAGTAACTCCCATTAACATTTTTGTTTGTGTATTGACAGGAAGATTGCACTTTACCTATTTTATTGACTGAAAACATCCATTTTTAATCCACACGATACAGAGATTCAGCACAGTGCACTAAGAAACTTTTAGGATGCTTAAATTCAATACCACTGTGCTTCGGAAAAACTTTCTACATTTACAGAAATAGCAAGAGAAGTTTTCATAAATACCCCTCCTTCAATGTTGGTGGTGATGGAGGGATGGAAAGGGGTGGGTATCCAAGCATGTTCTCCTTTACTTTATAATACACTACTTGCACAAAGCTATCCCCCTTTCCTGTGTTCAAGCCTTTTGTATCAATACAACTTGGCCCTTCCTCCCATTAAGAGGTAAAATCTATAGTCACACCTCATTTTTGTCCTTGTTTTATTGCACTTGGCAGATACTGAGTTTTTGTTTGTTTTTTTACAGATTGAAGTGTTGCAACAATACTGTGTTTAGCAAATCTGTTGGCACTATTTTTTTTTTTTTTTTGAGTTGGAGTCTCACTCTGTTGCCCCAGCTGGAGTGCAGTGGCACACTCATGGTCACCCCAGTATCAACTAACTGGGCTTCAGAGATCCTTCCACCTCAGCCTTCCAAGTAGCCAGAAATACAGGTGCGCCACCACACCCGACTAAATTTTGATTTATTGTAGAGATGAGGTCTCGCCAAGTTGCCCGGGCTGGTCTTGAACCTGCGGGCTCAGGCAATCCATTCGCCTCGGCCTCCCAAAGTACTGGGATTACAGGCTGAGCCACTGAACCCGGCCAGCATCATTTTTTAAAACAGCTGTGCTCATTTCATGTCTCTTTGTCACATTTTGGGAATTCTTTCAATATTTCAAACTTTTTCATTGTCATTATATCTGTGATGATGATCTTCGATCATTGGACTTTGATGTTACTATAATAGTTTGGGGACACCAGAAACTGCATCCATGTATGATGAGTACTTTATCCATAAACATGTGTGTTCTGACTGCACTACCAACCAGTCATCCCTCTATCTTTATCTCTCACCTCAGTCTTCCCTATTCCATGAGACACAACAACATTGAAATTAGGCCAATTAAAAGCCCGGCAATGCCCTCTAAGTGCTCAAGTGAAAGGAAGACTCACACATCTCTTTAAATCAAAAGCTAGAAATAATTCATCTTTGTAAGGAAGGCATCATAAAAGCTGACTTAAGCCAAAAGTGAGGCCTTCTGTGCCAGTGGGCCAAGTTGTAAATTCAAAGGAAGAGTTCTTGAAGAAGTTAAAAGCACTACTGCAATAAACACGTGAATGATAAGAAAGCGAAATATCCTTATTGCTGATATAAAATTTGAGTGATCAGGACAGAAGAACAAACCAGACACCACATTCCCTTAAATTAATCCTAATCTAGAACAAGGCCCTGATGCTCTTTAATTCTATGACAACTGAGAGAGATAAGGAAATGACAGAAGAAAAATTTGAAGCTAGCAGAGATTGGTTCATGAGTACTCCATAACTCCTATGTCTCCATACCAAAGAAGGTGTCTCCATGCCAAAAATGTGTAAGGAAAAGTATCAAGTGCTGATGCAGAAGATGCCGCGAGTTATCCAGAAGATCTAGTTAAGATAATTGATGAAGGTGGTTCCACTACGTAACAGATTTTCAATGTAGATAAAATAGCCTTACATTAGAAGAAGATGCCATCAAGGTTTTTCATAGTTAAAAAGGGGAAGTCAATGCCTGGCTTCAAAACTTTAAAGAACAGGTTGACTATCTTATTAGGGGTTAATGCAACTGTGCCTTTAAGTTGAAACTAATACTCACTTATCATTCCAAAAGTCCTAAGACCATTAGAAATTGTTCTAAGTCTACTCGTGCAGATTTGTAAATGGAAAAACAAAGCCTAGACAACAATACATTTGTTTACATTATGGTTTACTGAGTATTTTAAGCCCAATGTTGTGACCTACTGCTCAGGAAAAAAACTTTTTCAAAATATTATTGCTCATTGCCAATGCGCCTGGTCATCCAAAGGCTCTCATTGAGATGTACAAGGAGAATAATATTCTCAAGCCTGCTAATACAACATTCTTCCTGAGGCCCTTCTTGAAGAAGTTAATAGCACTACTGCAATAAACATGTGGATCAAGAAGTAAGTTGGATTTCAGCTCTTATTATTTAAGAAAAACATTTCACAAGGCTAAAGCTGCCATAGGCAGTGATTCCTCTAATGGATCTGAACAAAGTACATTTAAAAATCTTCTGAAAAAGATTTACCATTCTGGGTGCCATTAAGAACATTTGTAATCCATGGGAGGAGGTGAAAATATCAATATTAACAGTGATTCAGAAGAAGTTAATTCCAATCCTCATAGATGATTTTGAGAGGCTCAAGACTTCAGTAGGGGAAGTCACCACAAATGTAATAGAAATAGCAAGAGAACTAGAATTAGAAGAGGAGCCGGAAAATGTGACTGAATTGCTGCAATCTCTTGATAAAACTTGAATGGAAGAGGAGCTGCTTCTCGTGAATACTCAAGGAAATTGTCTTCTTGAGATAGAATCTACTATTGGTGAAGATGCTTTTGCTGAAACGACAAGAAAAGATTTAGAACGTTATGTAAACTTAGCTAATAAAGCAGGGACAAGGTTCAAAAAGATTGATTTTGATTTTGAAAGTTTCACTGTGGGTAAAATGCTATCAAAAAACATCACATGCTACAGAGAAATCTTTCGTGAAAGTGTCAACCAAGGCTTTATTTTATTGTTGTCTTGCTTTAAGAAATTGCCACTGTCATGCTAATCTTCAGCAAATACCACCCTGGTCAGTCAGCAGCCATCAACATCAAGGCAAGACTCTCCACCAATCAAAAGATTATGACTCATTGAAGGCCCAGCTGGTTATTAGCATTTTTAAGCAATAAAGTATTTTTTAATTAAGGGCTCTTTGATACAAGTATATACTTTTTAGACATAATCCTATTGATTCCAGTAAAGTAAAAATAATTTTTATATGCACTAGGAAACCAAAATTCATGTGACTCTATTGCGATATTTGCTTTATGGCAGTGGTCTGGAAATGAACCTATGATGTCTCCAAGTTATACCTGTATCTCTGTATCCCTTCATTATGGGCTGACCTGCTGACTTGCTTTGTCTCAAAGGAATATGGCTGAGACGACAGTGTGACGATTTGCAGCATATGCCTTATGATGCCCTATAGGCTTCCTATCTTCCTCTTGGTCTTCTGATTCAGCCATTAGATTAAATCATAGATAGTTGCCAGGGGATAGGAGATCAAATCAAGGAGATCTTAACTGTCCTAACTGATGTCTTTCTAGACAGACAAATGTGAGAGAGCTCAGCCAAGGTCAACAGAGACTGCATGTGACTGTAGCTCATCACAAACACATAAGCATCCCTAGTCTAGTCTAAAAGAATAACCCAATTGATTCATAAACTCATGAACAGTGATAAACGGTTGTTTTAAATCATGAGCCATTACGTTTCAGGAATTTTGTTAAGCAATGGTTCTTAGATATAGTCGGTTACATATAAAAATTAAGAAAAGAATGGAAAGAAACAAAGATATGATTTTCTCTTTTCAAGAAGCAAAAATATCTACGCTGTGTTTTTAGACAACCCATTACATTTGGTGAGGGCCAGTGCTTGTGTTCTCCTAGCTTTGAATATGAGAAGTACTCATCGTGAAGATGACAATAGCATTGAGAAATGACAAGCTAAAAATTCCAAAGAAATGTGGGTGGAGCTTATGCAGATTGGAAAACTTTTGCATGCCTAATGATATTTTTAAAAGGACTTTCAAATCTGTACTATACATTCAAACCATGCATCTCATTATGCTATACATTTCATTAGGCTATAGGCTTCATTAGACACTTGAATCAAGAATCTCATTACACACTCCAGACACACATCTCATTATACCAGGCATCTCATTAAGCTCCCAGCCAGGAACAGATGTAAAATAGACAAATTTCAGCAAGGCTTTGATTTCAGCCCACATGGCATTCTCATCAACAACTGAGCAAGGGTGGACCAACAATTGGGTGATTTTTGAATGATACTTGACAAAAAGGAACCAGCTCAATCAGGCACTGTTAAATAACCAAGGAGAAAAATAGCTTGATGTCATACTCCACTTTACTGTCCACTCTAGGAATGTGTTTCCACTGTCAATCAGGAATCGCCTATCAGTGAAACGCCGGAGATGGGGTGGAAGAGGGCATGTGTCTGTAACACTGCAATCATCTGTCATAAGGCAGACACTCAACAAAGGGTAACATCAATGTCACCTTGGGTTTGGCTTCAGCAATTGTATCTGTTCTGTGTCTCCAGCTGTAGTCCACTGTTTGGCATCTTCATGGATAGGTTCCCTTATGACATCCCTTCCTAAGTAGTACTCTGGTCACAAATGATAAAAACACAACTTACATTAATTTAAGACTAGGAGATATTTAGGAGCCTAGAGGTGTGGCTGATTTCAAATTCAACTCTATGCAAAGGCTGAAAAATCACTAGGATACATATCTTTCTATTTCTCAGCTCTGCTTTACTTTGTGTTGGCTTCATCTTTATGAATTCTTTCCACGTGAGATGTATGCTTTCATCAACTTCAAAGCTATCAGTTCTAGTTATAGATGGTGACTTCTAGGAAAAGAAAATCAAATTTTAGGGGATGACTCTCATTGGTCAATTTGGGTAAAATGATTGTTCAGAAACCAATCTTTTTGTGACAAAGGGATAGAATAACCTGAGTTCCCAGTTTTGGTTATATTCTCTTCCTAAATGTAGTCATGGATTGAAAATGGAAGAAGGGTGGACATGAATGGAATGCTAAGTAGACAAAAACACTAATATCTACTATATCTACTCCATTGTGGGAACACTCATAGGTCCAGTAAGAATACATGTGTAGTCTGATAACTTGAAGGTTATAGTCTTGGTCACCAAGAAAATATTTGTCACTAATATTCAATTAATGCTGTAGTTGAAGCAATTTATGGGCTAGATGAATATCATGAATGCTTCTTGGGCTCTTGTGATGCCCCAAAATGTAAATGGTTGTTATTCTGTAAAATTTAGGCTGGATATAGTAAGTCATCTATAGCTAGTATAATTTCCATGCACAGTCAAGTCTTCTATTTTGAATGGTAAAAATATTTCTTTTAACCATTGGCTTATGACTAAAAAGAGTTAAGTTAGGGAACATAAAAATACAAAAGAAAAGAAAAGAAAAGAAAAACAGATGGAGAAAATGGAGTTGATTTAACTTCACACTAAAATGACATGTTGAATGCCTTCCTGAGAATAAGTTTTGTGCAGGAAAAAGGAGACATAAAGAATACTAGATATTTGGTAGGGGTAGGAGGGTAGTTAAGAAGACATGGAATAAAGCAGGAGAAGGGGAGAGTAGAGAAGGTCAGACAGTACTGAAGGCAAAATTCTTCAACTTCATGGTTTGCCTAGGGCTGTCTCCAGGTAGCACTCTGCAATTCTGAATAAATAAAAATGTTCTCTAAACTGAAAGCACAGCGTTTTTGTTAGCTAGGACTATAAAGTGATGTCTAATCAGAACCGGTCATTAAATATTTTCACTGGACTTTTCTAGACAGTACTACTCTAAAAAGCTTGGGTATCATACAGTCTTGACCTTCTGGGTCCTCGTGAAGCTCCTTGTCTGCGAAAGCATTATAGTTAAACATTTTCTCTACATTCCTTTGAGGTGAAGTGCTGTATCACTGATTGCCCAAGGTAGACAAAGTAGTTTCCTTGTCTAACTTATCAGAGTTTCCTACCCACCCTCCACCCCCTGCAACCCCAGAGCTCATTTCTCAGGAAGATGTTAGAACAGAAGAAGGTTTAGAGTCACTGCAATGGGTCAAATTCTAACTTCATGTTATAATGGCTCCCTCTGGTACCAAGTTTCACTGAAAACAAAGGAATGAACTCTGTCTAATTTGCAGCTGATTTTTACCCTAAGAACACCTTAGAATAAAAGAATTTGATACTTCCACGTTAATAGAAACTGTAGACTTTTCACATGCCTAAAAAGAACTCAAGTACTATTTATTAGTAAATAATAAGCACAAGGACTAATGATATATAAATGATAACATTTTATAAAATTATTCTCCTTTTCCTTTTGTTTGGGATGTCATTGAACTTCTCTGAGCTTCTTTGATTTTACTTTTAAACTAAAATGCTTGACTCTTCATCATGTTTTGAAATGCACCAATCAATTGGTTAAGTATTTAGCATTCTAGGTCTTTCTTGGCTCTTAGAAACAAACCCTCATCCTTTGGTCCATTTTCTTCTTGCAGGTGACTTAAAGAGAGTCTGTGTATAATTAAAAAATGAATAGGACACACTTATATATTTATATTTAAGACATAATAGATGTTTTTCTCCAGATTCAGAATCGATCTATCCTCCCATCTTCGTCTTAAACATATAATTTTGAAAATTCAGACTGAATTGTAATTATAGGATTAAAGGCAAACGTTTGTTTGTCTGTGAGATTTATACCCCAAATAGTCTTGACTATAAAGACATGGGATCTTAAAAGTCTATGTGTCCCATACTGCCTCCTTATTCCAACTTAGACCATATGGTACATATGCTTTGGAATGCGTATTAAAGATAGCAACAAGAAAGCCCATGACTCAATTTCCAAACAATGCTTAGAAGATAATTCTTTTGTTTTCCTTCTGCCATCTTCTTCATGGCAGGAAAAAAGATGAGTACAGGAAAAATTGGGGATTATGCAGTCAATTTGAAGTAAGAGACAAATAGTCCTCTTATTGTCCACTTCATGCCTTTTCAGAAAACCTATTAACTCGGAGCACAGTCACCTAGTGGTGCATGTGTCTCAAAAAAGATCAAGTCCTTTAAGAGCAAACAGATACTGTTTGGGTTTGGAGTCCTATACCTACGCAATGTCTTTGTTCTTCAAAACAGTCCCAGAATGATGCTTCTCTGTTTCCATTTTGTTGTGAAACTCTTGGTGCTTGGATCTCATTTTACATAAACTATAAATAATATTTGAACATTGAAAGCTAAAAGGATTTCTTCACTTGACTAAGGTGGTAATTTGTAGACTTAAAAAAAAAAAAGGCATTCTGACCTTTGAGCAAATAGTAGAACTTAAAATGCTATTGTTAGAAAGTGGCATGGGGAAAGCGTGATTTAAATGTAAATCTTTTATCTCCAAAGCCATGAAAGACTATGCCTTGGAGGTGTGAGAAAATGCAAGCTCTGATATTAAGTGTATAAGAAAATTAAAACATTTAGTACAGCACCAAATCTGCTTTTCTGAACTGCATTTTGCTCATAAAATACTTAGACTATATAATATTGCATTTATGTTTAAAATGAGCTGTTCTTTAACCATTTTGTCTCTGGTTCTCTGGCCTGGCTTTACAACTCAAGACATTGGTGCGCCCTGCAAAACTTACCTTTCTCCTTCTCTTAACCTCCAAGCTTGATGTGCCTTCAGCATGTCCTGTGAATGTCCCCATGGACAGAATCTGTCCCCCTGAGAACTCTCTAGCCTTGCTTCCACCTCCAGGAGCTGAAGAGATAGCCAGAAAGGACAGTGTCAATGCAGAAGGTCACATCTCCATTTTCACATTCCTTGATTTGCTCCATGCCTTTGGGAGAAAAGAAGTAAAATCCTGCAGTTATTTGAACCAAGCCATAAGTAGGATTGGGCTTATGACAGGTTTTGTATATGGGCCACAGATTGGACACAGTTGGAACTGAGAATCTTGCCCAGATTTCACTAACCGTTTTCCATATGGCTTTGTTGGTGCTGATCATACCTTTTCCAAGGCCAAATACACCCTCCCCTTCAGTAGCGTCCTGCTGATCCCTCATGTTTTTACCACCTGCTGGCTTATCCACTCCTGGCACCAGTTTCCCAAGCTTTTTTCTCTGATACCACGTGTGGACGAGGCAGAAGTCTTCTTGCCCTGCCCCCTAAAAGAAACCACGGTCTTGTGTAGCTCTGACTGGGATATTTGTTTCTACAGAGGTCAGGTTCTCTGAGAGCTCTTGGAATTAGGAATGACGTCTTTTCTGTTCCCTACATTAACATGAAACAGATACCTGATAAGTTTGCTCAGTGAATAAATGAGTGTATTTCATATATTTTTGAAATGCAGATTTATTTATTTATTTAACTCTATACATAACCTGAAGTAAGCACAAACTTTCAAGACATTTCCTGTTTTATCTGCCCGCAATTCTGTTTCTTTTTGCCTTCCTCCACTTGCCCCCACGTCCCAGATTAGAAGTGGTCTCCTCTTATAAACTCTTACTGCACCCGTGTTTTTCTTCTTAGTCCTAGTGTGCAATGGATTAAATGATGATGTGTATAATTTAACATTTATTGTTCTTCCACCTAGACTGTATGCCCATGAGAACAAAAGATCATACTTATCTTATTCTTTGCTGTATCTACACCACCAAAACAAAATTAAAATGTAAAAATATAGCATTATTTTAATTAAAAGAATGATGAAAATTGATCAATTCTTTTCTTTTCTTTGAGCAGGAGTCTCACTCTGTCACACAGGCTAGAGTGCAGCAGCATGCTCATGACCACCGCAGCCTTGACCTGTTGGGTTCAGATGACTTTCTGCCTCAGCCTTCCAAGTAGCTGGAACCACAGGTGTGCGCCACCACACCCGACTGATTTTTTTATTTATTGTAGAGACGAGGTCTCACCAAGTTGCCTAGGCTGGTCTTGAACTCCTAGACTCAAGCACTCCTCTCACCTCCACATCCCAAAGTGCTGGAATTACAGGCGTGAGCCACCATGCCCAGCCAATGATTTTCTTTTTATTTTATTTATTTATTTATTTTTTTTTGAGAAAGCAGGATTTATTGAGAGGACAGAAAAGCTCCCACAGTGGGAGGGGATCCCAGGGAGTTACCTGCCAATGATTTTCAAGATACATATGATTATGCCGGGCTCAGTGGCTCAGCCTGTAATCCCGCGCCTTTGGGAGGCTGAGGTGAGTGGATTGCCTGTGCATTCGGGTTCGAGACCCTCCTGGGCAGCGAGATCTCATCTCTACAGTAAATCAAAAAATCAGCTGGGCGTGGTAGCGCATGCCTGTAATTCCGGCTACTTGGAGGGCTGAGGCGGAAGGATCGCTGGAGCCCAGCAGGTCGAGGCTGCAGTGGCCGGGAGCGGCCACTGCACTCCAGTCTGGGCGACAGAGTGAGACTCCAACTCAAAAAAAAAAGATACATATGTTTGTTCTTATCCTAATTTGCCTAAGATACCTTTACATATATTGTTGTTGTTTTGTTCATTTGCCTAAGATATCTTTATTTACTCCTTCAAAATCTCTTTTAAAATTTCCCCAAATCTCTGCCACTGGTTCTGAATGTCTTTCCCTGTTCAGTATTCTTCACGTCTCAATTTCTACTCCTTTACTCACTTGCTATTTCATGACATTTGCACATATAGATTTGGGACAATCTTGGTACATTTTTCACATATATTCTTTTCCACACACAAAACTTACCCCTGTGTTTTATCTTCATTAAAATGAAACATAGCCCAGAAGTGTTTTTTTTAAATCCCTCATCATATACAATAATATACATAACAACGATCTATCACTTTATACTTTAAGACCACTAACCCCGTTCAGGCAGCTAAGGAATCTGAGGTTCCCTAATATACAGCAGAGTAGTCATTGATTCAGTCTGTACTGTCCCAAAGAGGCTTAGGTCAAGTCACAATTGGTCAGGTAGCTACCATTTACAGCAACTTGGATCAACAGCCATTAAAATGTCTAATGTCTAATTACTCAATAATCCTCTTTTTAGGAATCTAGCCCAAAGAGATACTTGTAAATTCAAATAAAATTTCACTATAAAAATGTTATTCACTGTGCCAGATTAGGTCCTACACTAGAAAAAATATTGAAATTGATTGAGGGATTAAATAATGGTATTATGTCAATATTAATTTTTCAAATGTTGAAAACTGTGCTGTTGTCTTATAAGAGAATGTACATGTTTTTAGAAAATATACACTAACCCTGAGTTGTGCCCCACACCTGTAAAATACAAAATAAAAAGTTAATAAAATAAAATAAAATTACAGTTATGAACTACATAATGACGTTTCTTTTCTAAAATTTTTATTTTGTTTTGAGGATGTGGGACGCAATTCAGGATTAGGTATACAACTGGTCATCGTACAGGTAAAGTTTGGGCCTCCCTTTGGCTCTGACTTTGTCTGGTTTGAGATCAGGTACCCTTGTCCATGTTATGTGCCACCCCTCACCCCCACCCCTGACTTCCCATGGCAGTTTCTGGCTGTTGCCAATTCCTTCCTTGCAGTATTATGGTAAATGTTCAGGGTCTGCTTCATAATGACATTCAATCAATGACAGGTCACATATATGGCAGTGGTCCCATAAGAGTATAACACTGTATTTTAACTGAATCTTTTCTATGTTAACATGTTTGGGTACACAAATACTTCCGTTGTGTTACAGTTATCTACATTACAGTCACATGCTGTACAGGTTTGTAGCCTAGGGGCAACAGGCTATACTACATGGCCTGGGTGTGTTGTAAACAGTACCATCTAGGTTGTGAACTCTATGATGTTCACACAACCATGAAATCACCCGATGACGTATTTCTCCGAATGGATCTCTGTAGTAACCAACAGGACTGTAGTTAGCAAGTATTGAGTCCCTACTACATGGCAGGTATTTGACATAAATGATCACTCATCTCAGCAGCAGTGCAGAATGGCATAAATTAGCAAACCAGTTTTACAAATGAAGAAACTGAGGCTCAGAGGTTTAAAGAAGTTGCCCAAGGGCATATAACTAATAAGGACACAGCTAGGACTGGAACCCAGGCCTGCAGATGGCCTGTATCCATGAGCTTTGCACTTCCCAGAGCCATGGCCCCAGAGGCCTCCCGGTCCTAATGTCCTGCGAGTCCTGCTTTTTAATCTTTGCTTCTGAAAGGCCTTGCAGCTTGGCCAATATGGAAGAACATTTGCACTCATCTCATCAAGAAGAAAAACCTTGCAATTGTGTGACCCAGCATACATTCCTGGCTGAAGACACAATCAGGAGTCCCCATTCATTTTTGCCCCTGCTTGCTCTTTCTCAGAACTCCTTGACTGTCTCTGAGGAATGACACATTTGAGTATCCTGACTAATTCCTTGAGATTGGACATAACATTAAGAGCACATATCTGAGATATTGGATTCGTTCTTAACAAATTATACTATCTCACTTGTGTTTGTTCTTCTACTTCTAGGCTAAGTGTCTGAATTTCCCTTTCACTTGAGATTTAATATTGAATATTACACACCAAAATTATTCCTGCACTTGTTGATTAGTATTGATATAGTACATCCAAACTGATGATATCTGACACCCAGTTCACACTTGGTTTTCAGGCCCTGATTTCCATGAAAAAGAACACTGAAAGAATTTTGTTTAAAACAATTTTTTTTTTTTTTTTTTTGAGTTGGAGTCTCACTGTGTCGCCCAGACTGGAGTGCACTGGCCGCTCCCGGCCACCGCAGCCTCGCCTACTGGGCTCCGGTGATCCTTCCGCCTCAGCCTTCCGAGTAGCCAGAATTACAGGCATGTGCTACCATGACCAGCTGATTTTTTGGTTTATTGTAGAGATGAGGTCTCACTGCCCAGGCGGGTCTCGAACCCACGGGCTCAGGCAATCCACTCACCTCAGCCTCCCAAAGGCGCAGGATTACAGGCTGAGTCACCGAGCCCGGCTGTTTAAAACTATTAAAGTTGAAGCATGCCACGCTCATTTGCTGATATGTAATTCAGTATAAATAAATGCTACTCCAGTAGAAGTCATATGAGGAGTACTTTCTGTGGCTCTGTGCTCTTTAGAAGTGATCCTTTCTGTTAAATAGTTTTAAATATTTCAAAGTAAAAAAAAAAAAAACACAACTAAATAAAATAAACATTTTTTTCTCTTGACAAAAAAAAAAGAAAAGAAAGAAAATATACACTAAAGTGTTAAGGGGTAAAGAGACAATTTACTCTCAAATTGTTCAAGGAAAAAAATGTATACAAATTTGTGTTTGTGTTGTGTGTGTGTGTGTATGTGTGTGAGAGAGAGAGAGAGAGAGAAAGAGAGAGCGATGAAGAGAAATTTATAAAGCAAATGGGTCAAAATAGAAACAATTTGGATAAAAGCTATATGGAAGTTTCTTGTAATAATTATGCAAATACTTTTGCAAACTTGAAATTATATTCACATTAAAAAGCAACAAAACATGCTATTCACTATGTTATTTATAAAAATGAGACTAAAATGAAAACAATTTATAAGTTAAAAATAGAAGAAAGGCTAATTATATGATAATATATCCACATGATAGAAAATTAAAAAGCCATTAGAATTGTTTACAAAAAAATGTTAAGGAAATGGAAGGATACTTAACTTATAGCAGTGAAAAGAACTGAATAAACATTGCAAATACAAAATGATATTAGCTATACAAAAAATAGAAATTATCAATTGGTTATGGGGTTATTGGTGAATTTTATTTTATTTTTTATTATTTCTTATTCTTATATATTTAAAATAAATATGTCAATTTTATAAAAATAAAAATACTTTAATTTTAGTCTTTATTTCCTTTTTGATTATCTATCTATTTATTTATTTATTTGCTAAACAAGAAAAAAAAATGTTCACCATGTCCCATGAAACCTTTACTAGAAGAGCAAGATACAGGTTTAATGATGCAATACAATCAAATGATTACCCATGAGCATGCTCTCTGTTTCCACTGCAAACTTCTAATGTGGGAAAGTATACTTTTGTCACCATTTTCTAATTGCTCAGAGTTACATGCAGCAAGATGCTTCTTCATAATGGAGATGCTTTCCATTCCGTGCCTTTGGCAGCATATGTCAATGTCTTGGAGGCCAGGAAAACTGGAGTTTGAAAATCAACTCCTAACTAACCATATGACCTTGAGGAAATTTCTAAATCTCTCTGAGCTTTAGTTTCCTTGCCCACAAGATTGGAATGGTAGTACTTGTAGTGTCACTGTAAAGATTAAATCGGATGGATGGAGGGTGTATGAGTAGTGCCCAGAGCTCCCACGCCATGTTAGGCATCAGTCTTGCTGACAATATTATCTCTTGATTTTTTTGCATCCTAAGATGCCAACAGGGAATGTACTTTTAATTCCTTCTAGCCAATGAGGAAGAAATTGAAGCCAAAAGGAACGTATTTTTAATTCCCTCTAGCCGATGAGGAAGAAACTTAAGTCTTGCATACATTTTGACTCTTATTTTTTGATCATTAAAAAGAATATAAGTAGGGCAGAATAGAATATCCTCATATGAATACCCCCTGGGGTTTCAATAAATCATATTCTGTCTTGAAATTCAAAACCACGCACCCAACTCTAAAAGAAGAGTACCCCATGCCTTTCTGAAAGGTCAGGCAATTTTTAAAAAATCCACAAAACCAACAAAAGCATTTTTGCTCTATAATTGCTGTTCCCACAAGAGTTATTTACTGAAAATCTCCTTTCATACCTTCAAGTTTTCGTGGCACACAATTGTTTTCTCCAGGATGTTATAACTGAGTCCTCCAAGTTTCCTGGCAAAAGCAGCACAGACTCTCCACTGAATAAACCAAGACGTGGTGGACAGAGGTTATACCCAAGTGGGCAGGAACTTTAGGCCCCTTCCCAACCCTGCAACATTCTCCTCCTCTTCCTCCAAGGATCATCAGGGTAAGTCTGAAAGTACCTCAAAAGGATTAAAATTTGAGGACCAGAATGTAATAATTGCAAACCTTTTCATTTGTCTTCATTTCTCTCTGCAAAAGAAAAAAATTAAATCATAATGCTTCTTAAACAAGAAATCGTGTAACTATTCAGCCTGCAGGAAAGTTCAAGGAATACTTACATTCCTTAGGAAAATGAGGTCTCTTCTTATTTCTTTATTATTGCCAGCACCTGAGAAGGAAATATTTTTTGTAAACTTCTCATGAAGTAGAATACCCTAGCGCAGGCCCACTCAAAATTGCATCTGGAGATCAAATCATTCTGTGACAGAAGCAGAGTGACCAAAGAGCATTAATGGTCAGGACATGAATAAGACTGGGATTCCCAAGTACAAACCATAATCCCAGTTCCTGGGCCCTTTTACCTCACCAGAAGTTCTTCTCTGGCACTGTAGGTTCATCCCACAAGTTCCTGGTTCCTGACCTTTTGCAGAGCTCAGCTGACAGTCTATAAACTCCCCATAAATATTAGCTAACAATAATGATGTGTTCTGCTTCTCCCCAAGGGCATTTGCATCTAAGAATAAACAGGCTTTCATGTTCCAAGGAAATGAAGCTATAACGATAGAATAATCAGCACTGAGTTTGAGATTTAATATTATGTTTATTCATTCCACGAGCTTTATTCTAGGTACGTACACAGGCTCCAAATCTCAAAGAGTTTATAGCATAGTAAGGAAAAGTTTATGGTCTAGTCAAAAAGTGTTTTATCTAGCGATAAAATACCCTATAACCATCTTTAGTAGAGTCATGCACAGAATTACAGAGAGCATAGAGGAAGGCACCTGAGACAGGGAATCAGAGATGATTTAGGATTATCAGAAAGCACCGTCCCATACATAGCATTGTCAATTTCACATCTCCTATGAGCACTTTTAGGAGCTTGCTTGATGTGTTACATCCATTTCACAGGTGACTATACTGAAGCACAGAGAAGTTCATCGGCTTGGCCAAAGCAAAACAGTCAGTTAGGGTGAAGCCACCATTGACACAAACCTATACCTGTCTGTTCAATCAGGCCCATTTTCCTGAATGGATCATGTGTTCAACCTGCTCCCTTTTAAAACTATTATACACACACACACACACACACACACACACACACACACACACCCCTATACTAATGTAGGATTCAATCTTCTTAGGAACAGACCGATCAATTCAAAAGTTTTAGGACAAAGCTCAATAAAAGCACCATTATGTAAAATTGTGGACTAAGCCTTCTTTCTTTTCTTCAGGGAAAGAATGGGAAGTGGCAGTCAGAAAAAACATAGAATGGCTTAACTCCCTAATCCAACCTTACTCAGGAAAGTAACAACCCCTAGCTTCCTGGAAAATAAGTGCTATGTAAGTCATACTTCTAAATATAAATAAAAGTGAAGATAAAAGTAATGGGCCTTATTAGTTTATTTTTAAATAAATAATAATTCTTAAGGAGTCAAATGAAGAGAAGTCTAATTTCATCAAAACTCACGGAGCAAGATATTGAAGATATATCTTCACTCTTTAATGTCTGCAAGAGTCCGTTCATTTATTCATTGGGCAAATGCTTAAAGTCTATTATATTCAGGCAGAGTCACAGCTAGCAAGGATAGAAAGATTCATGTTATAAAGATTTTTCCTTCAAACATCTCAAATCCTGGTAGCAGAGACAGCCAGGGAAAAGAGTAACTCAAGTTCAGTGCAGTTAAGTTCTCTCAGGGAATGTGGTAGATCACTTGAACCAGACCTGGAAACATGGAACAAAGTGGGCTGCCCAGGTAGGAGGTAATGCTGACATTCAGATTGACCTGTGTATAGCAAGTAGCCAGGTTCAGAGAGACCAAAGAGGTTTCCAGACAAGGTAGGAAGCAGCAGTAGCCACAAAGAATTGAGAAAAGGATTGGGACTAGGCTAGGCAGTAACCGAGGCCAGTAACAAAAAGTTGAAAATTTTGAACTTTTTCTTTTTTGAGTTGGAGTCTCACTCGGTGCCCAGACTGGAGTGCAGTGGCACACTCATAGCCACCTCAGCGTCAACCTGCTGGGCTTTGGTGATCCTTCCACCTCAGCCTTCCAAGTAGCTGGAACTACAGGCCGTGTTACTGTGCCCAGCTAATTTTTTTATTTTTTATTGTATAGACGAGGTCTGCCAAGGTGCCCGGGCTGGTCTCGAACCTACGGACTGAGGCAATCCACTCACCTCAGTCTCTCAAATTGGTGGGATTACAGGCTGAGCCACCAAGCCAGGTCTGAACCTTTTTTTTTAAAGCAATGAGGAGCTACTGAAAAGTTGAGAGAAGATACACAAAATATCAGATTTTCACTTTAGACAGATCACTTGGCAGGATTAGGGAGGATAACAAATAATGACAACAGCTGACTTTAGTGGGGAAAATGATTAATAACACACCCATTTTTGTGGGAAGAACATGTAAGAGAAAAGAAGACAATTTCACCAGATAAAATAAGACCTTATTAATGTATAGCCTGTCATTAAGAAAATTGGTATGATTCAACTTAAGTTGAACTAAAAATTACCTCTGCATTGTCGCAAAAATTTTAAAAAGTATTTGAAGCAAGATACTACTATATAAATAAGACTGCTGTGAGATTTTTTTTAAAGAACAAACTCTTTTCCTGATTTTGTTGAATGAGTAGAGTATCCATTTACGTATCAAAAATATGCTTGGAGAATTACAAATGTGTATTATTTATTCATTAAAGCAAACTTGGTAGTTTAGTGATCTTAAAATTATAAAACTGCATATTTTTTTTAAAAAATGAACATTTCAGTAATTTAGACTGGCTTCTCTCCAATTTGAGGATTTACTCTACCAGCTCTAACAGATTTATTCACGACGTTAGCAAGCAATTTTGGAATTGTGTAATCAAAATCTAAATGGATCTTAATAACCCCCAAAATTAATATGTCTGCTACAATGTGAGCAATTTATTCCCTTCACACCAGTAGATTCTTGTTCAATGATTATTAAATTCTAGATTATTTGTAGAAAAATATTATATGAACAAAGTCGTCTTTTAGATTTTCCTTTTTTGTTTGATTTTGTTTATTTTCATTGGGTCCCTTCCAACCACTCATTTTTCAAATATTGGGCACAACTACGTGCCAGAACTTCCACTCATTGCTGAGACCTGAATGAGGAGGGATCAGCTTCTGCCTTTAAAGGGATCACCATCTGGTAAGGGAAACCGGATGTAAAGAAACCTCTATTGAATGATGTAATGAATTCCATAATGGGAGCTGACTTCAGGAGTTATGGGAACTTGAAAGAGCAAGAACTCAATTGTCCAGAGAGTGAAGGGAAGTTTCTCTAAGCAGTCGGTCCTCTGAGGTGACTTTGAGTAGCCTTAGGAAAGACTCTAGTAGATTAAAAAGTATTTTAGGAAAAACACACGAAGGTATGTCTTTTAGTGCTTGGTGTGTTAGAGAAAGTGGGATTGGTTGAGACTGGATAGAGATATTATATGTAGAGAAGATATGGAGAAAAGAATAAGAACGCAGGTGAAGCACCTCACAAGGAGATTCATGTTTCATGGTATCTTGAAGGCAGCTTTAAATCATTTATGCACAAATTTCATGCAGACCACCAATTTCTCCATTCTTGGAACGTTGCTTATTTCTGTCCCCATAATTCTCAGGAGGTGTTGACATCCTAATAAATGACAGGGCAATGAGAAATTCTGGAATACCTAAAAGTGAAGCCTGATGTCTGCCCTCACGTAGCTTACAATATTATAAAGTTGTGCACATCATATCTATTTGAATTTATTTTTCAGGCCCCAATGTGTGCACTCAGGCATGATCAGGGAATAAGCAACTGAAATTAAATACCAATAATTGTAATTACAAAAAATAAGCTTACATAATTTGAAATATGAATAAATTAGGTAGAAAAATATATCCACAATTGTGCATATGTGTGTATATATGTGCATGTATGAACGTGTGAATGCATATGCCTGTGTGTACACATGTTTATATGTGTGTGTTTACTTTCTCTTGCATCCAACCATTTAAGTAGAAGTAGGTTTTTTGAGGTGTGTTACCCTTGGAGTAAGGTATTAACCACAAATGTGCAAGGAAAAGCAGTTTCAAACTTGATTTGAATATCAAGAGCAAACACAACACAGAACGACTCAGAGAAAAGCATTTATGTCATAAATCTAAGGATGGGAAAGAATTCAGGATGATGCAAGAGTTGTTTTCTGGCAACTCCCTGAGGGAATTTAAATCTTCTCTGGAAAGAGAGATGGAGGGAGAGAGAAAACAGAGAAGAGAAAGCCTAGTGTGAAATCCTCGGGTAAGATTTCTTCTGAGGCTATACCCCTGGTTGTAGGAGAAGCCGAGCCCAGATATATTCTGGAGGATTACAGAACATACATTTAGCCAGAAAAAAAAAAAAGATTTTTTTTTTAGAACAGTCACACCATTTTTTAAAAAGTCAAGCCTTTCTTCTGCTGGTGGGAGAAAAGGTGACAGGGCATACCCAACTGAAAAAGGAACTGGAAGTCCTCAACTATTTTGTGGCCACAGAGCAACATGGAAAAAAGCAAAAGTTTTCTCTGCCCCTCAGAGGGATACAGAGAAATCTGGAAACCCAAGAACAAGTTGATGCTCATGATGGGGCAAGACGGAAGTAGTGTGGGTGCCCAAGTCAAGAGACCATGGCCTGAGGGGCACAGCAATAGCTGAGGCAACACAGGTAAAAAATGATAACACAGGGCTGGTTAGTGCTCAGAGGGGCCATAGGGTTGGAAGATGTACATAAACCAGTTCAAGCGGCCCTGAACCCCGAATGACTAAGAGGGAAAGGTATAGTGAATTGACTGAGTACCTGCCCAAAAGTGAGTGACTTTTTTTTTTTAGTTGGAGTCTCACTCTCGCCCAGACTGGGGTGCAGTGGCAGGCTCACAACCACCACAGCCTCGAGTGAGTGACTTTTAAACCAGGAGTGATTGAGTCATCTTGATTTGACAAAACTGTGTTATCTACTACCACTAGAAATGGGATCTCCTGAGCTGACTTGACCTTAGTAACTTAGAAATAAAGTAAATTTCATTTTGCATACCTACATGCATCACTGCATACATTATGTTCACATCACTAGTGTACTATCTAAGAGGCAAATGGGGCACCCCAAAATGTCTCCTTTGAGCTAAGTGAAAAATCAAGAATCTTAATTGGTAGAGGTAGAATCAGCTTTACTCCTATTAATTGCATTGGCTGTCAATCGATTCATTTACAGACAACAGTAAATGAATGTGTCCATACTGGAAGCTTTAGTTCATTGGCACTTTCCTATAATTTTTTTTCAAATTGAATTGACATTGGACTATACCTTCAATTAATGATATTTGATAATGATTTGCCCTAAGGTAAAATGACATCATTGCCAATCGGGATCCCTAGGAGTGGAGAACATCTATAACAGCTATAAGAAACAGCTACTGGCTGTCCTAACCTGACCTCATTCTAATGATGCCAGTGAAGGGAGACATCCTACCTGAGAGCCTTGTCCTAGAAATCCCCTCTCTGGGGTGGAAAGATAAACTAGGGAGACTGGAACCTCTTGTTTTAAGCTGGTTCCCCTCGGATCCTACCTTGCTGATAGGAAAAGATACTTAAGGGCTAGAGAAAATGACTCCTTGCAGGCTATCCACATGGGACAAGATTGTTTTGCCCCGCTATCTGAGGAGTCCCCTAGAGATTTAATTTCCTAATGACCACATCCACGGCCCCTCCCATTGTGAAACATGATTAAGACACTTAGGAGAAGAACATGGAGGAAGCCAGTCCCATCTTAAAGGACAACTAAATATAGAGTGATCCTGGAAGTCCATTCACATCACACCTTTTATAAAAAGCCCAGATATCAACAAACACTCTTTTGTGGGATGCAAACTAGGCTTGTTGCCCAACATCAAATGTGCCACACTGAAAAATTCAGTCCCACACTTTGAATATCTGAGGTGTAAACCTATTGCAGAGGGAAAAAGGTGTCAAAAACCCTCATATGACTTCCAACCAGAAAGCAACCAGGCCAAGTGGTCAATTCTAGGAATTTTTTTTTTTTTTTCAATGCACTCATTGTGTTTAACTGGAAAAAATAGAATTGATCTCTATAAGTCAGGGCCTACAAACAAGTGTGTAATTACTAATTATACACTTAGGGTTTTATTCTCCCCTAGTTACAGATACCCAACTCCCACCAAAATTAATCTGAGTCACATTCAAGTGCAGAGGACAGAATAGGCTCTATGACTGCACTGCAGAAGTAATGAAATTCCCTTATAAGCCCATGTTGCCTCATAATAATACTCCAATATTGAAGCTCAAGTTTGTTAAGTAGCAAAGACTCAATACAACTATTCACTGTGAAACTTTTAAAGGAAAAGACCCTGGTGTGTATTGAATATTTTAGTATTTTCTTAGAAATGATTAGTTTTTTTAATTACTTTAAAATGGGGGCGAATACCCCCTTTTATGATTATTCAGGAAAGGCATGGAGTCAGGAAGTGGGTAGAAACAGGATTTTATCAAATCCTTAATTTGGCCCTTTGCTTTTCAACCACATTCAATCAAATACTTCTTAATAAATAAAATAATATATCAGAAAGTACATTAAGTGAAAAAAACTGTTGCATGTTTTTATGTATTATGGAGAGTTAGGCAGTATAAGCAATATTAAAAAAATAAAACCATGTTATACTTTTTTTAGAAAACTACATTGTCACTAAATGTAATTAACATATCTTTTAAAGTAATTCTGTTCTGCCTGTAGATTAATATTTACATAGAGAAACTGGAAAATGCAAAGAAAAAATAAACTCACCCTTAAACCTCACCACCCAAAGATTATCAATGTTAATATTTTCTACTTTCTACTTTCAATTTTTTTTTTTTAATTTTTATGTTTACAAAATTTAGATTCAGGATCTGGGCAGTTTTGTGTTGACCATTTTGACAATTAACAGGCATCTGTATTCATTTTTATTGTGTAACCTGTGAAAGCATTATTCTAATTAATATGATATTGAAAGCATTATTTTAATTTATTTAAACAGCTAGATTATTTGGGTTATGTTACCCCTTCCTTTTTGTGCTGTAAATAGGCTGGGATCTACATTCTTGCACTTTATTCTTTCTATATAAAGCAACAGTATATTTCCATAAGTGAGATTCCCTAACAAGCTGTTTTTGTAGATCTTTTCTTTCTTTTCTCTCTGCTCTTCTCTTCTCTCATCTCCTCTCTTCTCGACTTCTTTCTCCTCTCACTCTCTCTTCTTTCTTTCCCTTCCTTCCTTCCTTCCTTCCTTCCTTCCTTCCTTCCTTCCTTCCTTCCTTCCTTCCTTTCTTTCTTTCTTTCTTTCTTTCTTTCTTTCTTTCTTTCTTTCTTTCTTTCTTTCTTTCTTTCTTTCTCCAATGCAGGTGCATGAGATACTCAGTGAAAAACAGGAGCACAGTAGTAAGTCAATTTCCATCCTACCCTCTGTCTCCCAGTTGTGCTCCCCACAGACAATCCTATTGTCCCATTCTTACGTGTCTCTTTAGAAAGATGGCAACATGGAACTTTAATATTTTCAAGACATTTGGTACATTTTGACCAGTTTTTTCCAGTTGATTTCTTGCCACCAGTAGTAACAAAAATAAGATATTGTTGGGTACAGAATTGAATGGTAATGGAGCCTATTGTTTCTACCACTTTCTTTTTCCAGTTTTCCTGCCAGTGCCGCTTAAAGGTAGTGCTGCAGACCTTGTGTGGTTGGTGGCATAAAAAGAATGAGGCCAGTTCACAAGTAGAACAAGAAACAGAAGACAGTACATCATAGTGGCATTACCTGAACCCCCAAACCAGTGGTGATGTCAAGTCACTAAAGTCAACAAATCCACTTTACTTTTTAAAAATGAGTGTGAGTTATAGTTGTGTCACTTATAACTGAAAGAATTGTGACTTCTACTGTAAGAGATGACCTTTTGATATGTAACAACAACTTGCCAGCAGCAAAAGGGAGAGCCCGGACATAATCCCTGATGAAGGCTGAGGAAAAATTCAGCTAGAGAGGCTTCCAAAAGGATTTCCGCTGTGAAATAATATGCAGGTGCTGAGCAGTGACTTGGGAAACTGAGGCAAAATACAATACAAACACTATACCATGCACTGTGTGTGCAGATGTTTTTGTGCAGTGGGAGGGAGGAAAGCTCTAACAAACACCCTACCTGGTGCAACCCCCAGAGGAAAGCTAGTCAGCTTAAGTTCATTCAAGTTAGTTCCATTCCAGCTTGTTATTTTCATACGAGTTTATGTTACCTTTTCATTTTAATTTACCTGAATTAGGGAGAGAAGATAAACCATCTACTTAGCAAGATTCAGCTCCAGAATCATAGATTTAAGTATAATTTAAGCAATACCTGCATTACCAGGTGAAAGTATCCATTTCTGAGATATAAGTGGTCCTCCTTGAAATTTCAACTTGGAGGACCCACTTAACACTCATACATCGGATGGTGTTATCTGCAATGCTCCTTTCCAGACTTTGCTAGGGGAGACTAATAGGGACGATCAGTCTAACAAATCAACCTAATGAAGATTCAACATATACAAGCATGTTCAAACACTCAAGAACATACCCATGTATATGTACTCATGTACGTATGCACACAGATGCTCTCACATTTGCAATTATAAATATGCCAGCTTTTGTAAGTCAATAAGGTACTATTGAGACAACAGGTGCTCACTACGGGAGAGGAAGAAAGAAGTGAAACCCACCCAGACACTCCCAATGTTGCATTTGAACTTGAGTTTACATTATCAAAGAAGAGAAATGAAAACTGTACTAGCATTTTGTCATTCCCTGACAATCATTATTTGTAGCAGATCCCCAAGTAATTTGGACTCATTAATGCTCAGATGCCCACAATCTATTTGCTTTATTTGGTTGAGCTATGGAGATCTAAAATGCCCCCACCCTCCCTCATCTCTGCATTCTGTCTTCTTGATAGGAACTGTAGAAGCAAAGTAAACAGAGGGTTCTGTTAGAATTTCCTTTTTTACAAATGAGCCATAAAATTGTCCATTAATCAGGACTGGCTCCCAGGGGCCAGTTTGCATTGTGGAGGTTTCCTTTTCCTTTTCTGATCCCCATTTTGTTGAAGAGATTACTCAAAAGAAAAAAAAAATTCACATAGCAATAAGCCCCAGAGAATAGGCTTAGGAAAGGTAAACCTCCCCTGCCTCCCACCTTTTAAAAAAATATCTTATAAGCAGCCTTTGGCCTGAGTCAAATTCTCATCATTCAGAGCCATTCAAAACTTTAAAATTTACTCTGGTCTCTTCACACATCTTTTAGAATATCAAATATTCCTTTTCTCTTCCCAGAGGGTACAGTGCTCTCATCCACTCAAATAGGTACTCCATGGAAGTCCTTTAGCACCATAAAAAGACCCTCTCAGGCAAGAATCCATGAGCACAGAAATAATGAACCACTAGAGGAATTCCCTCTGAGTTTGGCATTTCAGGACTCCCCTCACTTAATTCTTACACAAGGTGTTGATTCTGCAGTCTTTGCATTTATCTGGAGGAGTATTTCCTTTCAAAGATTGGAGGAAATATTATATATATATATATATATATCGATAGATATCTAGATAGATGATAGATAGGTATATAGATAGATAGATAAATAGATAGATGGATAGATAGACAGACAGACAGACAGCACTTTGAGCTGTCTGAGGGGAGAGCAGTCCAGGTTGCCTACCTTTGGGGCTGGAGCCTTCTCTTCTAGTGGCGCTGACTGGGCCTAGCCTTCCAACCTGCATTTTCCCAACGAAACAGATGTCTTGGTACCTTCAGCAAAACTCCCCAGACAAGTACGCTCACTGCACAAGCATCATCAACACATAGGCTATTTTTAAATATATATGTATATAAAGTAGTCATGTATATCCATATATAGTCTATATATAGTAGCTTTAAGTATAATAATAAAAGAGACTGCAAAAATTGACTTTAATGCAACTGGAACCAAAGTGCTACCTTTGTTTAGTTTAGGGCTGCTGGTCTTGGTTGAATCTCAGTTTTTCCTCCCTCTATTCCTCTTTTTGTATTTGATCCTTTATTTATACTAAGTATAAAACTTCCATAAGTTCTCTGAAGGGATTTATTTATTTTTCTTTGCCTTTTTTTTTTTTTAAGCTAAACTGTTTGTCTAACCTGGAGAATCTGGGGGGAAGGGGACAAAATAGCCAGTAAAGATTTTTATTCCTAAAGGAGAGTCACTCTGAGGTTAACATGGAAACTAAACAGTTATAAAAGTTTATCTCACAAAAGTAAAAACTAAATGCTGTAGTGTGGAGTCCCCTGTGTGAAACATAGCTATTTCTCCTAGCAAGACCACATTCTTGGTCTGTGAGATGGCATCTAAGATCTTTAAATAAACTGAGTGTGACAAACCAGGGATCTCCTTCCCTTAGTCATTAATGTTGTTTAGTTTACAACTTCAATAAATTAAATACACTGGTCAGAATTGATTAACTGAGGCTGGGCATGGTGGCTCATGCCTGTATCCCAGCACTTTGGTAAGCAGAGACAAGAGGATTGCCTGAGCCCAGGAGCTCGAGACCAACCTAAGCAACATGGCGAGATCTCATCTCTATTTAAAAGAAAAATTGATTAATTGCTCCATGAATCTTCGGAGAAAGTAGATGGGTTTATAATCATCCATCTATTTCTTGAGAGCTTGTCTAATAACACTGCGCTTGCGCACACAAAATTTCGGAATGTCTAGACTTGTATTTGATGTGACTCACACCTAGAAAACCATTTCTCTCATTCAGAGACTACAGAAGTGTGAGTTCCTTGAATCGTTGATTTGGTTAGCACAAACATGTTGGATTTTGCTAACATACCTTAAGACTTTATTAGCTTACCTTATTTTATATGTCCTACAGGCTTTGGTAGTTTTGCACATTTAATGGAAATGCATTGGCTTCCATTAAAAAAAAAAAAACACTTGCTTAAATCAAAAAGGAATTACTCATAATCTCACTTGGACGTTTGACAGTACCAGCGGCATCCCACGGTGTTGCGTTTATGCAGCGCTGTTCTGAGGTCTCATCTGACTTAGTATCTGTTTCAGGCAAGCTGTGTGAAATCTCTTGGCTTTCACGCATGTGGAAGAAAGGTCCAGCAGCGTGTGGGGGGCGGAACGCTGCACCCAGAGAGGAAGCCAATAGAGATCTTCATTATGTCTATTTTCATCGTTGCCTGTGTCACCCAGAAAAACTGTCCTGGAATGGGAGTGAATGAAAAGCCTGCTCCTGCAACGAGGGAGCCGTCTCTGGAAGAGAACCTGCCAAATCGGCTCCATCCATCTGCCCAGGCCCCATGGACGCACGCGGTTTCCTAAGTCACTTAACCCTGACTTACCTCTGGGCTAGCCAACTACTGCTGAGATCCTCTGCGAGGCAAATCACATTATCCTTTTCTGAAACAAACGATGCATTTTAGGACTAACACATGCAGGTCCTGGCCTCGTTCTCTGGCACGATAGTGGAAACCAAAAGCGATTCCTGCTAGGACAAGGTAGCCCACTAGGAGTAGGTGAAAATCTCTGATAATCCGCATTCCCCGTGTAGCCATTCCGCTAATTCTTTCCTTATTGACCTTCACAGGAGAGACTGGGTTGTTCTTGGACGGCGAGGCAAGGTTGCAAACGTACTCAGACTTCGCTCGGCTGTGCAGAGGAAATGTGCTGCCTCTGTCACCCTGCAGGTAGGCTAATCTGACACAAACCCATATGCACATGATTGCAGAGATGTCGAGAACGGCCTCGTTATACAGTGCAAGTCAGCAATTTAATGTTTCCGTCGGGACTAGGGAAATGTTCAGTTTTACAAGTTTCAAAGATGGAATCTGCAAGTTTGGAGAAGATTGTCACCTGAGGAGCAGGATTGGTGGTGGATGATGGCTGAGAGACATGGTTTGTTCACCTAAGACAGGGTTCTGAGGAGTGTCCACCCCCTGTCTGGATGCCTGGGTCCCACTTCTGCTCCGACTAAAAGTCATGGCCATTAAGGTGGGGTTGTGAGTCCCACAGTCTAGGACCAGGTGGTCTGTGCTGTGGACCTCAGTCACTCCTCCCCACCATAAGCCGCCTCATCTGGCAAGGTCACCACCAGTCAGCACCGGGAGCACTGGGACTTCTAGAAATCTTTCCCAGTTCTCCCAGAGATAACTGGGAGAACACTGTTCTCCCTCCCTTTGTCTAACCAGGTGGATTCTGATGAGACTGCTTCAGGGCAAGATAGCAGCAGGGGTAGATCCAGGTTTTGAAGCTTAGGCAACTTTGAGGGCTTTTTTTAAGTTAAAAAAAAGGGCCGGGGAGAGCGATATAGTCTCATGAATACAAGAGACTGATATTAATTTAGAGTAAAAAAATTTTTTTAATTAATTATACATTTTAAAAAGCTGGAAATTACTGCAAACCTGGAAACCAAGAAAAATATAGTATTTTTGTTACCTTGTTATTTGACTTACAGTGACATAATTTTTTCCATAATTTTATATGCATAATTTTTGATGCCTCTTCCTATGGCAATGGTTTTTATATTATTTTTTCAGAGAGACTATAAATGATATTGTTTTATAGTTTTGATCTCCTATGATTTATTAAGATGTGTTTATATTATCTATTGTGGAAAAATGTAAATTCGTCTTCAAACTTGTTATTGGTAGTGTCATATAAGTTTGTTTGATTTTTGTCAAATTTATTGCATGTATGAGCTCTAACATTGTGGTATAATTTTACTTGTCTTGCACCATGACTAATTGTAAATACTCTTCAACTAATACTCAGTAACAAGTTTGTTGCTGATTTCCATGGAGTAGTGGCATGTTGGGTCTTCCAGTTATTATCGGTATCAGTACTTCATATAAAATTGGCAAGAAGTTAAAACTTTTCTCTAATTTGTTTATCTATTGCTCTTTATTAATTAAATTATCAAGCACTCCAAGAACCTGTTTATTATTTCAATGAAAAGCTTGTCTATTCATCTTATATGACTTGGAAAATTTTTTTTTTTACAATTTTATTCTTGTTGGTGGAATAATTTATATTGAATTCATAGAAATGTATGAAAAAATTTCATGATATGGTTCATTTATAATTATATATGCTACATTTTATAGCAAATTCCTGACATGTTGGAACTTTCATTTTTGAGTATCAATAAAAATCGGATCCTGTATTAGAATTTTACATAAATGATAATAGGAAAAAATTTTATAGGCTAAGTTTTGGTATTGTACCCTTCACACATTGTACCTCTCGTGATGCCCCTACTGAGAACTAGAATATGAATTTTCTGCCCTTACATCATAATAGCATAACATCGGTTGGGTTAATATATTATAACCCTAACCATTACAATGCAAGACTTTGAAGAACTTAACTACACAAGGAACGACTATGAGTTATTAAATATATTCCTTTTTCTCCACATCCTCGCCAGCATCTGTTGTTGTTTGTTTAATTTATGATGGCCATTCTTACAGGGGTTAGGTGGTATCTCATTGTGGTTTTGATATGCATTTCTCTGATGATGAGTGAGACTGAGCACTTTTTCATGTGTCTGTTGGCTGCCTGTATATCTTCTTTTGAGAAGTGTCTGTTCATGTCTTTTGCCCTCTTTTTAATGGGGCTGTTTGGTTTTTTTTTCCTTTCAGAGCATTTGAGTTCCTTGTAGATCCTAGATGTTAAGCCTTTGTCAGATATACAGTTGGCAAATATTTTTTCCCATTTTGTGGGTTGTCTCCCTGCTCTCTTGATGGTTTCTTTTGCCTTGCAGAAGCTCGTTAATTTGATGAGGTCCCACTTGTCTATCTGATTTCTTAAGGTATTGGCCTTTAGGGTTCCGAATAGGAGTTGGTTCCCAGTTCCAATTTCTACACTGCTAATAGGAATGCAGACTAGTGCAACCTCTTTGGAAGACAGTGTGGCGATTTCTGAAAGAACTAGAAATCAATCTTCCATATAACCCAGCAATCCCCCTATTGGGAATATACCTGGAGGAACTCAGATTATTCTGTGAAAAAGATACCTGCACATGTATGTTTGTTGCCGCTCTATTCATAATAGCAAAACTATGGAACAAACCGTGTTGCCCATCGAAGCTGGACTGGATTTTAAAAATGTAGTATGTATACACAAAGGAATATTATGCAGCCATAAAGAAGGACAAATATATGGACTTTGCAGCAAATTGGATGGATTTGGAGTCTATCATACTCAGTGATTTATCACAGAAATAAAGAACTGAGTTCCATATGGTCTCACTCTTAAGGTGACCTTGAACAATTATAATGCTATAAGAAAGCTATTGGAAAACTGTCAGGGGTGGGAGTGGGACTGGCAGTTGAGGGAAACTGCTAGGGGAGGGAGGGGAATACCTCATCAACAAGGGTACCTGCATGATCAATGTTTGTATACCTAACCCTGAATTGTACCCCACATCTTTATAATAAATAAATAAATTTTAAAAAATAAAAAATAAAATAAATAAATATATTCCACTAAACTCACACCAAAACTTCACCAAACCAGTTTCTCCTTAGCCAGATAATAACATTTCCAATTGACATGTTAATAACCTATGGTAGGTGGGGAAGTTGATAGTAGACTTTACTTTTGTGGATTCACTGCTAGGGACCCGTCTAGGTCTGGTAGCTCACGATTGATTAATTTCAGTATAACTTCAGCTTGGATGGAGTCTTCAGAGTAAATTCTGCCACAGCAGTATTTCAAAGGGGCAGGACAGCAGGATCAGTCTGGTCAGGATGCAGGTAATACAAGGGAGATATTCTCTGTAGAGAGTTTTAAAACAACAAGAAGAGTGAATAAAAGGAAGTCTGCTTTTTTATATTACCACGAGCCAGCAATTCTAAACAGTGTTAATGGTTAAAATATTCCTTCCCACCAAAGATATTTGTTAGTCTAAGTTTAAAACAATTGCTGTATTAGCTATTCAGACTTAGTAATGGATATGTAAGGTTCAAATTAGCAATTTTTTTTATTGCATATCTTTTAACAAGAATTGTATTTATTCCATATGGCAATGTATTTAGAGAATCCTAAGCCAACGAATTTGAGACCAGCGTGGGCAATTTGGTGAGACCTTATTTCTAAAATAAATTAAAAAATTAGCTGGGCAGGGTAACATGCACCTGTAGTTCCGGCTACTTGAATGACTGAGGCAGAAGATTGCCTGAGCCCAGCAGGTCATTGATGGGGTGGCTGAGAGCATGCCATTGAGCTGCAGCCTGAGATATGGAGTAAGACTCCAACTCAAAAAAAAAAAAAAAAAAAAAGAAAGAAAGAAAAGAGAATTCCCATTTATATAGTCAGCCCCTAAAACAGACTCAGCTATATGTATTCCTACCAAACACCTGAACTTAGAAGTTTAATAAACATCTTAAAATCTTGAGCACCAAATCTTCACCCAGAAATATGCTCTATTCATAGCCTTTCCTGTAGCAACTGATGGTAGCGCCATCCTTCCAATGGCTCAGGCTAAAACCCTTAGAGAGGTCCTTGACTCCTTTCTTTCACACCTCACATCCAATCAGTAGATCCTGTTGGCCCTACCTACTAAAATATATCTAAAATCCAACCTCCTCTAACTCCAGCACTACCACTGCAGGGTCAGCTACCATCATCTCACCTGGACTACTCTGATAGACTCTGTCCTAGTCTCCTAGTACCATCCTTGGATCCCTATAATTAGCAGTCAGTGATCTTTCAAAATTATATTCTGGACCACATTTCATTTCTGTTTAAAACCTTCTAGTGGTTCCCCATTTTCCTCAAAATAAAAGAAAAATGTTTGCTATTAAAAAATTTTTTTTATTTGAAAGATGTACGGTACAATTCGGGTTAGGTGTACAAATGGTCATTGTACAGGTAAAGTTTGGGCCTCAATTTGTCCCCACTTCACCTGGTTTGAGATCGTGTACCCTTATTGATGAAGTGTGCCCTCCCCCCATCCCTGCAGTTTCCCACTATTGCCAATCCCTTTCTTGTAGTATTATGATAATTGTTCAGGGTCCACTTATGAGTGAGAACATGTGGTACTCAGTTCTTTGTTTCCATGATATATTACTGAGTATAAACAGAATCTAAATCCATCTAAGTTGCTGCAAAGTTCATAAGTTTGTCCCTCAGGGATAAACTCTCACATCTCAATAATTAGCTTGAACACGAATGGAGTAAATGCACCACTGAAAAGACATAGAATGGCAAACTGGATTTAAAAACATGATGCAACAATATACTGTCTTCAGGAGACTCATCTCACCAGAATGGACACTCACAGGCTCAAAGTAAAAGAATGGAAAACAGTTTTTCAGGCACATGGACCACAAAAGAAAGCAGGAGTTGTGATCTTAATATTAGACAAAATACCACTTAAGTTATCACAAATTAAAAAAGATATATGAGGTGAGTGAATTGCCTGAGCCCACGGGTTCGAGACCCGCCTAGGCAGCGAGACCTCATCTCTACAATAAATTAAAAAATGAGCCAGGTGTGGTGGCGCATGCCTGTAATTCCGGCTACTCGGAAGGCTGAGGCGGAAGGATCGCCAG